>NC_088222.1:52372329-52672329 GCF_036934945.1 Oncorhynchus masou masou
GCTTGGGTTACATCAACTTCACTGTTCATTTTAGTCTGAGGCTCAGATCAGCTCAAGAGATGAAGAGAAATGCCCCCTCGTCACTGATGTAATATATGCGCCTGCTGCCCTGACCACCTGACCACTTCCTGATCCAATTTAAGACAGCCCAATCTCCCCAGATCCCTCTGAGTGTGATAATGCGATCTCGAGTCAACAGCAACCATGAACAGATATGTTGTTTACTATGTTGACTCTCTGACCGAGGCTTTATCGCTTTTAACTCTGTGTCGCAAACGTGAATAGAGGGGTGAATAGGCTAATGGACTGCATGAGTGAGCTGGAGGCAGTTCTTCCTTCACAGGGCCACAGACACCAGACAGTTCAGTACCAGTTGATCATAGTGAGTCATTCCTATCTACCAGCTGTGCCATCTGTGTGTTCGGCCCATTTTTGGGTGCTTGGGCTGGGATGCCTCACACACAGCTCGCCTATTTCCACGGGACTTGTGTTTCACTACGTACGCACCCCCCCCCCCCCCCAGCCCCTCCTCGTTCCCCCCCCTCTCCCCACGGCCTTTGTGTGGTCCCCTGGACGGCTGCCCACACTAGCTGATGTAGGAGAGCTCAGAGACCCTCTACCCCCCACTTTATCTTGTGCTCTGGCTTTCTCTCTTTTTCTCTTTCTCTCTCTCTCTCTCCCTCTCTCTCTCTTCCTCCTCAATGGATAAAGCTGCCACATGGCTGCCCCCTCACAATCTACACTGTGTTTTGTCTACAATCTCACACTGCCACAGGCGAGTAGCGTGGATTATAATCTTGCCTCAATTCTCAACTAAAATCAGATAATAACCACAGACACACAGTAAACAGTACGATTCAGGCTTTCTGTATGTAATTGGATGTAATTGACACAGGAGTCTTTCCATGTCATAAGGGTCGTTAACTACAACAATCCCTCCTATGGGGCCCCTGCTGTCTGTTACTGTGATAGACCTCCCACCCACCCACCTCCCCCAGTGAGAGACACATGATCCATGGCTCCCTTCCCTCCCGCTCACCGATCATGGTGGTTCCCCCAGCCAGGGCCGCCTTGGATCCCTGGGAGAAGTCATCTACGGTGGTGGTGCCCCGGTAGGGCATCTGGAAGTGTGTGTGGATGTCAATGCCACCGGGGATCACCATCTTGCCGTTGGCCTCGACGGTCTTGATCCCTCCTGGGACGATCAGGTTGTCTCCAATCTGCCTGGACGTTTAGAAGGGGAGAAAAGCCATGTCAGGGCAGGGGTATCATTGAGTTGACACAATGCTGTGCATTCATGATATGAACAGCTTAATAGCTAATGAATGAACTGAAATGAATATATTATCATATCATAAGTAATGTAGTTTTGCTCATGGCTGACTGGTGTACAGTAAAGGTCATCCAATGGAAAGCTAACGGTGACCCAGCAACATTAGTAAACTATCAATCCTTACAGATTGGATGAAAGTCATTAGAGCGTGTCAAACAGCAGCTTGGAGGGCTGCCGTGCAGACAGACAGACGTGCAGACAGACAGCCGTGCAGACAGACAGACAGACAGACAGACAGACAGACAGACAGACAGGAGGGCAGTGTCGGTCTGTCTGTCCATCTGCGCCAGTAGCAGCAGCCAGGTCAATGCTAGCCTGGTCAATGCTAGCCTGGTCAACGCTAGCCTGGTCAACGATAGCCTGGTCAACGATAGCCTGGTCAACGCTAGCCTGGTCAACGCTAGCCTAGTCAATGCTAGCCTGGTCAACGCTAGCCTGGTCAATGCTAGCCTGGTCAACGCTAGCCTGGTCAACGCTAGCTTGGTCAACGCTAGCCTGGTCAACGATAGCCTGGTCAACGATAGCCTGGTCAACGATAGCCTGGTCAACGCTAGCCTGGTCAATGCTAGCCTGGTCAACGCTAGCCTGGTCAACGATAGCCTGGTCAACGATAGCCTGGTCATCGCTAGCCTGGTCAACGCTAGCCTGGTCAACGCTAGCCTAGTCAATGCTAGCCTGGTCAACGCTAGCCTGGTCAATGCTAGCCTGGTCAACGCTAGCCTGGTCAACGCTAGCTTGGTCAACGCTAGCCTGGTCAACGATAGCCTGGTCCACGCTAGCCTGGTCAACGATAGCCTGGTCAACGCTAGCCTGGTCAACGCTAGCCTGGTCAACGCTAGCCTGGCCTGCTTAATTGGTATGCAGCTCTAACCTTCCTGCGGGTGATTTAACTATCAGAGCTCCTCTTTGGGAGCACACAGGACAAAGGGTCTAATAGGCTGATCGAGTGGGAACAGGAAAGGGGGGGAAAGAGTGCCCTTCCAAGAGCAGGGAGGAATGTACTCCCTTTGCCTTTCTTCTGGCCTGGCGCGCTGTGCACCACTATGCACTGTCTGGATCTGTATGGTACTCAAAATGACTGTCATTTGTGGTTGTGTTACCTACCTTGCACTGACTGTAATTCACTGTGGATAAGAGCATCTGTAAAATGTAGATGTAAATGCATGGGAGGACGTGACGGTCAAGCATTGTGTCTTACTTAATGACGCCATCCTCCATGTAGATGTCAGCATAAAAGGACTGGTCATCATTGACAATCCTCCCGCCTTTGACCAGAAGCCTGTCGCTCTGGAGAGAGAGAAAAAGAAAGAAAGAAAGAAAGGGTGGGGTTGGAAGGGAGGGAGGGAGGGAGGGAGGGAGGGAGGGAGGGAGGGAGGGAGGGAGGGAGGGAGGGAGGGAGGGAGGGAGGGAGGGAGGGAGGGAGGGAGGGAGGGAGGGAGGGAGGGAGGGAATGTTAGAAAGCCCAAAGCAATGGCATCAGTATTCTGTCAATTCCAGCAGACACTTCTTTTTTTGTGTTTTTGAGGGGGGTTCTTGTTGTTGCGCAATCTCCCATCAGCAGCTGGGGTGAAACAAGAGCCATTTGTTTGGAATGTCTGACTCCCCTATCCACACAAGACAGGGCTACTGAGAATTGCCTGCCACTCACACAGATTACATAGCAACTACACAGTAACCTACATTTTACACATTGCTAGATGGGTGGATGGCCCAGTAGTCACATAGATGAGGTTGGACTAGATAGACAAGACTAGATAACATAGGCTGTGAGAAAGGGCGTTGTCGTCTAGCCCCTCAGCTGCTGCGACAGAGACAGCCACTAGACCACTGGCTAACCATCTCCATGGTAACCCTTTGCTACAGTAGGGTCACTCAGACAGGCTTGAGCGGTGGGCTGGCATGTCTGTTAGAGACACGCCTCACAGGGAACAGGGCATAATGCTGAGCGACAGCGAATGGCACACGACTGCTCCCTGGCAGAGAGAGAGACCGAGAGACGCAGAGTGAGAGAGAGAGAGAGACGCAGAGAGAGAGACAGAGAGAGACAGAGAGAGAGAGAGAGAGAGATGCAGAGAAAGAGAGACAGAGAGAGAGAGAGAGAGAGAGAGAGAGAGAGAGATGCAAAGAGACAGAGAGAGACAGAGAGAGAGAGAGAGACACAGAGAGAGAGAGAGAGAGAGAGAGAGAGAGAGAGATGCTGTAATGTTGATATTAGCGTTGAGGCCTCTCCTCTGGTCAGACCATTAGATTCTAGAACTAGACCAGGACATAGATTGACCTAAACCAAAGTCAAATGGCTTTTTAACAGTATGAATAATGTTTGTACGGTACCCATTATCCTTTCACACTGTGTAAAATACCTAGGTTCAGTTTACTGCCCCGTAAGGAAACAGAATCGGAGCGTTCCAATTGGAACGAGGTGTGATTTGTGATTTACCATCTTGGCTGTGGAGCCAAGATAGTAAACACACCCCTCCCTACGGCTTTAATTGAAGCCATTCTGTACTGTATACACGTAGCCTTAGTGATATATCCCGACACCTGCACAGTCTTCCAGACAGTGTGGTAGGGACGGGAGGGAGGGTCTTCTGAGCCACACAGGTCTCCCCAGTCTGCCTGGAACCGGCAACACACTGTGTACAGCACAGAGGCAGACGGAAAGAGAGCACGTATACTGTATACAGGGTCACTTACAGAATGGGCCCCCCACCACCTACACAATGCACAGCCCCTCCTAATCCCATACCATACCACTACCTTCAGGGGTTTTGGAACTGAGTATGCTTCAGATTGCTAGTATATAAGCAGATGGTACTGCGTAATAATATTCCACATTTCTCACACAATGCAGCTGGCTAGCCCCTGAGAGGGCGGAAGGCTGGATATCGTGGCTAGCTAAGGGGTGATGGTTTAGTGACCTTAGGGAAGTGAATGTATCTAACACCAGCCCTAAGATCATGAGGACGTCATCTTTCTTCAATGATCCCTATATGGTGTTTGACGCATGGTCCAGACCAGGCCTGGGCAACTCCTGATTGGTGTCACACTTTCCCCCCCTGCCCTAACCAACACAGCTGATTTCAACTAATTGCATTCTAAACTGAAGATCGTGATTAGTTGATTATTGGAGTCAGGTGTGTTAGCTGGGGCAAAAGTTGATCTAGATGGTCTACTGTGCTGCATAGGTCCCTGTTGTGTGCCTGAACACCCGCCCCCGTCTGTCACTGTCCTACCTCAGGCCTCCGTCCTGACATCACCAATCGGAGCCAGGATCAAAACTGAATGCTCACTTTCATCATATCTGACTAACCGTCATCATACTCTACTGCTGTACTTATACCGCCATCTACCACCATCTATGACCACACTGCCAAAATATTATACAGATACAGTGGGGCAAAAAAGTATTTAGTCAACCACCAATTGTGCAAGTTCTCCCAGTTAAAAAGATGAGAGAGGCCTGTAATTTTCATCATAGGTACACTTCAACTATGACAGACAAAATAAGAAAAAAAAAATCCAGAAAATCACATTGTAGGATTTTTAATAAATTTATTTGCAAATTATGGTGGAAAATAAGTATTTGGTCACCTACAAACAAGCAGGATTTCTGGCTCCCACAGACCTGTAACTTCTTCTTTAAGAGGCTCCTCTGTCCTCCACCCGTTACCTGTATTAATGACACCTGTTTGAACTTGTTATCAGTATAAAAGACACCTGTCCACAACCTCAAACAGTCACACTCCAAACTCCACTGTGGCCAAGACCAAAGAGCACCAGGCTGGGAAGACTGAATCTGCAATAGGTAAGCAGTTTGGTTTGAAGAAATCAACGGTGGGAGCAATTATTAGGAAATGGAAGACATACAAGACCACTGATAATCTCCCTCGATCTGGGGCTCCACGCAAGATCTCACCCCATGGGGTCAAAATGATCACAAGAACAGTGAGCAAAAATCCCAGAACCACACGGGGGACCTAGTGAATGACCTGCAGAGAGCTGGGACCA
Organism: Oncorhynchus masou masou; assembly: GCF_036934945.1. NCBI lineage: Eukaryota > Metazoa > Chordata > Actinopteri > Salmoniformes > Salmonidae > Oncorhynchus > Oncorhynchus masou. Next base: position 52,377,671 of record NC_088222.1, read on the forward strand.
AATTAACAAAGCCTACCATCAGTAACACACTACGCAGCCAGAGACTCAAATCCTGCAGTGCCAGACGTGTCCCCCTGCTTAAGCCAGTACATGTCCTGTCTGAAGTTTACTAGAGAGCATTTGGATGATCCAGAAGAAGATTGGGAGAATGTCATATGGTCAGATGAAACCAAAATAGAGCTTTTTGGTAAAACCTCAACTTGTCGTGTTTGGACGACAAAGAATGCTGAGTTGCATCCAAAGAACACCATACCTACTGTGAAGCATGGGGTTGGAAACAACATGCTTTGGGGCTGTTTTTCTGCAAAGGGACCAGGACGACTGATTCATGTTAAGGAAAGAATGAATGGGGCCATGTATCGTGAGATTTTGAGTGAAAACCTCCTTCGATCAGAAAGGGCATTGAAGATGACACGTGGCTGGGTCTTTCAGCATGACAATGATCCCAAATGATCCCAAACACACCACCTCAACGAAGGAGTGGCTTCGTAAGAAGCATTTCAAGGTCCTGGAGTGGCCTAGCCAGTCTCCAGATCTCTGCTAGCCATTGGCTGCCTACATCTGAGAACTACTAGCTAACTGGCAAGCACCAAAATAGTCAATAACTTCGGGAGTACTGACCCAGGAAATCTGCAGACACCCCTCTAGTGGCGAAAGTAAGAACTGCCGAAAATGCACAGTCAAAGAGGAGAATAATTATTGTCAAGGAAAAGTAAAAAAAAAATTGAAATAGAGGCATACTAAGAAAAAAAGAAACATAACACAGTGTGTAAATGATAACACACTACAAGAAATTATTAACTGATTAAAATTCTGGAAGTGAATGCTGGAATAAAACAATAAACTATGCAAATTAGCAAAAGCTGTGCATTAAGGAAATAGACACCTGACTCGAACAGAAGCCTGTCTCAAATAAGCGCCTGTTGTGTTAAGTAATTTAAGCAAATAGGCTATTAATTGAAGTTTTATGGTAAACCCTTACAAAAATGTCTATCATACTTCACATAATAATTCACATTTTCCGTTGCTGCAGGATTATTTTCCTGCTGTAGCAAACTGGGTCAAATTAAGATCCTACACATATAGGCCTTTGTCCACCATCTCAATGCTTCATGGAGATGGGATTAATGGAGCAGAATAAGTTCCTATATCAAATAATAATAATCATATAAATAAATGAGAGAAAGTCAAATGTTTTTGGAGGTCATTTTTATCAAGGTTGCGATTTTGTGAACATTCATGTTTTTATGTGGTGGAACCTTGCTGTGGCTGGAAATGACTGAATGCACTGAATTGTTCATAGGCCAGTGGTCTCCGCTGTGTAAACAAGGGTATCTCCCAAGTGATTATAATGATCAGAGAATCCAGTGATTTCCCTGGGCTTAGTATGAAACCCCAACCCTCAAATGCATAACTCTAGAAATCCCACTGAAAAGAACGACGGAAAAGAAAGATAGTCTTTGTTTTTGCAAGACATTCCTCACCCTTTGTTTACAACATAAATATGACATCAATTAAAAGAGTAAAACGATACAGACAATCTGCGGTGGTTAAAACGCTTTGACAGAATCCCGTAGTTGCAGTAGTGTTCATATGAAGACCAGCTAAAATCCTTGAGGTGTGACTGCACACCATTGGTCTACAATGGTGGATACGCAGATGGGTCATGACAGGAACTGTAACATGTTGTTCACTGTTAAACTTACTCATAAACAAGTCAAAACGCCACCTGTGAAGAGTCCCATCCCAAGCCATGCAGAGCTTGAGGAAAGGGATGGAACCAACTCATATGAAAATCACACACATCTGTGTGGTCGCCGTATCATTACAGTACTACTAAAAACCCATTCTATGAAAAAAGTTCCAATGAAATCAGAAAGGGAAACTATATCCATAATATGTCTAAGGACATTTCTGAAATAACAGTATCTTCCTCACTGACTCTTTGTGCGTTTCACGTTTCTACCCGTTCAACTGTTACCTTTTAACGTAGGCTACACATCATCTCAAACGTATCACTTTGCCTTCGACGGGTAACTGGGAGGAGCGTGTGCCGTGTACTTGGTCTCGTGCTGTCCACTTTGGTCGACGTCAAAGCCCCGCCTAATCACTTAGGCTGACCTTGACTAGGTCATGTGCCATTGGGCCTACCCCCCCCCCCCGCCTGACAATCAACCAGGCTGCAGCCAGTCACAGTAAAGGAGAACAAAAAGACATTAATGGGTAGCGTGTCTATGTTTGCGTCCCAAATGACACTGGATAAAAGGCCTCGGTCAGTGCTTATAGGGAACAGGGTGAGGTTTTTGGACACATACAGCCTTAATGTAGAGCCTATCCACAGCACTGGCCTGGCGTGGCACACAGACAGATACTGTGTGTGTGTGTGTGTGTGTGTGTGTGTGTGTGTGTGTGTGTGTGTGTGTGTGTGTGTGTGTGTGTGTGTGTGTGTGTGTGTGTGTGTAGGGGGGGGTCACAGGATTTCATTAATAGTCTAAGCTTACACAATGTGGAACAATCGGAGGATTAGGATCGTGAGACATGCTCGTGATAAAATCTCCTCATGAGGTCAAAAGGGCCCAAGTGGACAGTGGTTTGCTGCAATTTGACATTGGGAACAGCCAATAATAAGTCCTTGTACACGAGGTTGATACGCAAGCCAGAAAATACTAAAGATAGTCTAAAGGAAGTATGCTGCATTGTGAAGGTTTGTGAAGGTTTTTCCACACTGACCAAATTGAGACGAGAACACATTACCGTCAGAGAAGCATTTGCAACAGGCCAGTTCTTGTGGACATCTGCAGAGTTTGACTGGGAACAATGCTGCCATGTGTTGTTGCTAACAGGGAAAACACAGCAGCCAAAACACACAGAGCCAAGAGGATATTACAGAGGCGTCCATTAAATGTGAGACCCTTCTCTATGAGGCGGGCAGGCAGGCGGGCAGGCGGGCGGGCGGGCGGGCAGGCCGAGACCAATGGAAGGGAAAGCCTTCCTGCTGCATGCGAGCCAGTGCCTCTGCTTCCCTCAGCCGTGTTGCTTAGTGACAAAAATATTGACTTTTCGCTCAAAAGCACATGATTAATTTCTTTCTGCAGAAAAGTCAAAACAATAGGACATTTCAATCGAAATAAATTGCCTAGCCACCACATCACAGAGGCAGGTCTCCAGCAGTGTGATCTTGTGATAGGCCAAAGTACACTCAAATCTGGTTCCGATTGGGCCTGCCCACCATCTCCTTCCAGAATGGGAAAATGGCCTCATGTCAAGAGGCTAGAGCTAGGGAAACAAGGTTAACCGAGGTGCTATGTCTCTATGCAGGTTACCATGGAGAGTGGATGGCAATAGCTGGGTGGTTACTGCAGGATGTTTTGATTGCAGTCAGGCCCACTTTGCAGACAGTGTGGGGATGGAGGCGCCCTGTTTTGAGGTGTCGGTGGGGGGAATCGTGTTTTTTTCTGGGTAAGGCCTGTCAGTCCTGCCCACATATACAGGTTCCAGCTGGAGGGGATTATTGATGACATGCACGGCACTACAGTGGGCTACTGTGAGGACATGGAAAAACCATAACCACACCTAGAAATCTGACATGGTCTCCACTGTTCCCAGACAGAGGGAAACAGATGGAATGTAGGGGGTAGAAATAAACGAGGAAAATCATTCTCAATACAATATCTTTCTCAGATTGTCAGGCTATAGCCTACATGTAATTACACTGTAAAGAACTGTCTATTAATAATTGTTTAAAGGATATTAGATTCTCCATTATGTCAAGTTGGTGCTATCACACATGATTTTGGAGTCAGGTAAATATTGTACATATTGTACAGTAGGGTAAAGTTATAGGTCTACAAGAAGGTAGGTATGTAGAATTGATGATGAAGCATAAAATAATGCCCCCAGGGGCCAGTACAGCCTGAGGTCCTAGATTTTGCAGCAGGTGTATTACCTTTACAGGCCACACAAAGATGTTCAAAGCCCCCACAAAATAAAATATGTAAAAATATACACATAGAAAACATGCACAAACGGTTCCTAAAACATTATCGTGAGTGCTGATGCTTTACATATCAGAGGACCGCTGCAAGCCAGCCGGCATCCACCCCCAATCAGTCAGTGATATCAGACGAGACAAAGGGCGTCTCTCCTGGAATAAAACATCACCCTTCGCCGCAACAATGAACACGCAGCCATTTCAGACATACCCAGAGCTGTGCTGCAGCATCAATCCAGGCCACCACGTTGCTTGCACCGATTTACACTCCCAACCCCTTTAAGCACCGCACCGCACCGGCGAATTCTGTTACATTATGTTCTAGTGATGCAGAATTGGAAATGACCCATTTAACAGGCGGGTTATCGCATCTGATCACACATGGGCGTGGGAGATTCTTTTTTCTCTCCCTGCACCAGTCCAGACGCTCAGATTGCCTACAGCTGGACAAATACATATGTATTTAACAGAATTGGTGTGTACAACGTGGTTTATTATGATACATAATTAAAGTTCTTCAATAATGAAAACGATTAGGCCATATATTTCCTCGATTCACACAGTTATAACTTATTTATTCCTTTGTATTCGTTTTTTCTTATCATAGGAGGCCGAGTTTTCAACATATTTGGCCCTGTAGGCTACAAAAACAAAATCCAAAACGCGATAATGTTATTTATTATTTATTTGAAAAATAATATGATTTCCTACAGCATTTTCTCTCTTTCCTCAATCGTTCCAGTTGCCACAATTTAGTTGAAAAAAACTGAAAGTTCTAACAAATACAGTCCAGTGTGAAGATGTAGGTTATTTGATTTATTTCATTATATATCTTGCACATGAGCCACATGCACTGCGCACGGGTACCATGCCATCCTCAACAAAGAAGATGCAAGTTACCTTTAAGAAAACGCCTTGTTCTGTCTCTCCGGCTGTCACTATTGTGGCCAATCATGCCACCTCATTCCGCACTACTTAGCACTGTATTTCATTTTCCAGCGGCGATGTTCAATAGACTATCATAATGGTTAGGAAAATATTCCAAACGGATGACAAAAGCCTGTATGCATCTGCCCATTAATGACTATTTGCCACAGCTCTGAATAGCGGTTACATTAAAAAAAAGGAAAGACAAAACCAATGCACTGATTTGCATCAATCAAGCATGCAAGTTTCAAGAATAATTGAGGCAGATATTACTTTCTACTTACTGTGATCTTTGGAATATTCTTTTTGCCTTGATAAGAATGCCCAGACATGATTACGACTGAAAACTGATTCCACCTCTGAACAAAGCCTTGAAATATTCCCCTCTGAATGCTTCTGCGGCTACAGCCTGGATGGGAAAACTAGGGAATGGTCGCCTCTCTCTGCAATGTAAAGTGCGCTTCGTAGTGAGCTAGAAAGTCTACTCTGATCATCCGGTGGACTCCTCCCTCAAAATACAGTCTAATTTGTAAAACTGCAATGATCAAATCATTCCACAAGAGGACGCTCAACAGCAGGTGTTGGCGACCACTATGAGCTCGCTACTTTATAGCTTTGTTGTGTAAACTCAATGGTGTGTTCAACATGCTATGCATGCAGCGCTGATAGATCCCAGCAGGCCAACAATGCACTAGTTAATTCACGGCTAAATTGATCATAAGAACCGGTGCGGCCGTGGATAGCCAATGGGCAGAGCATGTAGGTACCACGCAGTAGACTAGGCCTATATACTGTATTCCCTGTGGAGCTGAGACAAGAGGGGCGTGGGCCTGACAGCTAAGGACGGGGCAGGCTGTCCTATCTGCTTAAGCCATGCAGTCTTATTTCTAAGCTCAGCAAGTGACAAATCCACTTTATTTTTTTTAAATTGGAGGTCGGTGTTTTCACTGTAAAGCAACTTATGTCAAGTGATCTTTTTTTCCAGACAAAATAAAGTAGAACGGCTCTCAAAAAGGCCTGCCATTTATATTATTTTACTGGGAGTGGTCTAGCCTTCAGACACCATACAAATGGTTACCCATACACAATAGAATAGACGACTTCCGGAGTATCCACAATCCACCAATCATGTATGATTTAATGTAAAGGCAATGCACGAGTTTCTTCAGTGTCATGTGATAACTAGGAACCATGACAGGGTTGTACAGTACAAGTGCACAACAACTCTAGAACTTCCCCCTTTTTCCATTTTTTATGGGCTACAAAAAATTGAGATGCAGTATTTCAGGGAGAGCTGATATCTGTGTCCATGATCTCGGTAATTATTGGGCTAGACTGGTCGACCTGTTATTATGAACAAAGAGGGTGGAGCTTGCTGGCGAGTAACAGCTGTCGGACCCACAGAGCCTGTCACTGTCCCCACCCTGCCATGTGTCTCTATTGTCTGGGCCTCAGTAGAGCAGACCCCCTTCCCTAATGCACCGATAATGAGGTTCTGTGAATCAAAAACAACACTGTGTGTGTGTGTGTGTGTGTGTGTGTGTGTGTGTGTGTGTGTGTGTGTGTGTGTGCGTGCGTGCGTGCGTGCGTGCGTGCGTGTGTGTGTGTGTGTGTGTGTGTGTATCTGTATGGTGTATGTATCTCAAAGTACAAATTGATTATCATGAGTTGAAAAGGGGCTATGGGAGATGCTGTGTACATTAGTCCAGTAAATATCCGTACAATATAAACAAGAAAACCGAGGAGGAAGTCATTTAGTGAGGAATGATAAGGTGCTTCCTAATAGCACACTGTTGACATGTCCTTTCATGGATGTGGACAGACCAGTTATTACTTCAGCATTTACTATCCCTGGAGAATGCATCAACAAAGCACTTAATGTTGGCTGGATATTTCCTCTGCAAGCGCAGAAGGCACACTGAATGATACAGATGGAAATGTATGATATTCCCATTAAAATCCAAATATAGTAATAGACAGTAATTCTTGTCTTTGATGTTCTAAAAGTAATGCACTAGAGCATACTCATAGGTACAGACAGGAAGCTGGGTATCATGTACAGGCCAGCCACAGAGGGGTGTGACAGACAGGAAGCTGGGTATCATGTATAGGCCAGCCACAGAGGGGTGTGACAGACAGGAAGCTGGGTATCATGTACAAGCCAGCCACAGAGGGGTCTGACACACACCTTCCACCCTGTGGGCCAAAGGGGATTAAACCCCCTAACCCTATCCCCCTATAGCCCCAACCCCCTGGGCCGAGCCCCTAACCCATTACCACCATGACAGGAATTTTACGGATGCTGGGGGAGTGTGGAGAGAAAGGCCATCCCTGGAGCATTACCCTAACGGGCAGAGGACAAAGAGAGGGCCCTCCCATGGTTTGGCCACCTCCCTGAATCAAAGACAAGGCAGGGCACGGAGACTCTCCATCCCTGGTTGTTTGTATGAAGAGGTACCTACCGTTCCACTGAGACACAAGCCTTAGTGGTGTTGCTAAACAAATCAAGACTTTCAATGGAGTAGAGAAAGGGGATTAATTCCCAGTGTGCTCATGTAAAGTTTAGGCGTGTCACAGGAGACTTAAGAGCTGCCGAAAAAAAATACAATTTTATGAAGATGGGAGCACATGGTTATAAATTCTTAAATATGCATTCTTAATAAATATTGTATTGTGAGGCTTCATACTCTGGCCTCATGTGGTAGAGCATGATTATAACTTCATAATGAAACATTGATTATATAGGGTACTGATAGGAGTGCACATTCGGGTGAAACAGAACTTGCATTCGCTAGACATTTCAGCTGAAGTTCCGTTTGGCATTCGCTTGCATGAGAGGGCAGAACAGAAAGAAGCTCCCAGGTTTAATTCGGCTGACATTAGTTGTCAGACTGATAATGTCACCGCCACAAGATGGGAGCAACACAGGACACAGCAGACTCAGATCAGACGGTCAGATCAGGGCTGCAGCAGTTCCACATCGGTCCACATGGGGACCCTAGCAGCCACAAGAGGTATGTCATGGCTAGATGCAGCTGGTTTAGTATCATTTTTAAAACATTTTAGCTGACCCCGACTCTTTTCCTAACCTTAAACTAATTATCCTAACCTGCTACCTTTAATCTCCTGACTTGCTACGAAAAGTCCATTCTGACCGTAGCTGTATACCATCTAGTCAAAACCGCATATCAGTCTATGATGACACACCACTAGTCCTCCCCGTGATGCCTGGATAGAAATGTCGCCTTGATTTATTATGCAACAGGAGACAATCTGCCATCACAGCACAAACTGGCAGAGAGTGAGAAGACACTTCACTGCGCTGAATCAGCGCCTCACGGAGTGCAGTTAGTGACCTTGGTTTTGCTTGGTCTGTCTCTTGTTCCGTGCTAAGTTTGGGTGTGTGTCTAGGACTGACTGGCAGAGCTATGACTATGTAGTAATCATCCTCACTCAACCTAATGGATTTTCTCATCTCTGAGCCAAAGGGATTACGGTATAGCAGGGCAGGATACAGTGTCTCAGCCCCAAATGGCACCCTATTCCCTAGTGCACCATAAAAGGGAACAGGGTGCCATTTGGGAAACACACGTGAATCATCACTTTGTGTGGCCCACAAGCTCAACTGAAGTATTCAAATTGAAATATTCATTAAACCACCTTTATGAAGGTTTAAAGGACAAGTGATGTTGTACTGTAATTTCCCACCAATTGCATTATAATAGGAATAAAAATGTCTTCAGACACAGAATGGATTCATAACTCACATCACCTCGTCTATATTAACCATCTGAACTTCCCCACTCAGCACGAGACAAAAGAGAAACTGTTGTTGCTTGCTAGTGTACCAGAAAATGTCCATCCTGGTACACCTCCAACATCCATTCTAAGAATTAGTGCACTGATTCCAAAAATAACAGTGAGAAATATTTGAAACGCTTCAATGCTTTAATAAGTTGTATTCATTGCTCAAACCTCAAATAAACTCCCCACCGATAAGTTCTGAAAGAGATGCAAGTGGAACATATGACATAAAAAAAAAACCTCCCAGAATAATTCCTCAAAAAGATCCTACTGGATTCCTTTTATATGCTCCTTATAACCTGCAAAGTCGATGTATGATCATTCAAATGCATTTGTTTTTTATTTGAGACTAACAATCATAAGATATGTGGCTGATATACGATTGATCGGACTTGGCAAAATGTGTTCATTTGTGTTTTGATTGGAGTGGCGTGAGTTGGCCACAAATCATAAAGCTGAGAAGTTATGGGAGAAAGTACAAGTTGTTTGTTTATTCCATGAGACTAAAGACTAACGCCAGGCTCAACGTGCGCTGGCAGCATGTAAGTGGTCAATTGAGTAAAGCATTTCACATGACCAACTGCTCTGTGGCCCTTTGTGTGTGGCCAGAGTGAAGCAACCAAAGGATGAAAGGGTTCCTATGTCTCCCGCAGGTGATCCAGAACCACAGACCAATCTAAATCAAATGCAACCAGATTTATACTTGCAACCTTCATCAAATTCCAGTATTTATAGCATTTCATTATCTTTCAGATACCTCTGTATCCCAAACATGTCCCATTGATACTGGTTGTTCCAAGTTCCCTTTTACAACTTTATTAACTTTCCACAAGCCTGTTGAGAGGCAGAATCACACACGCACGTACACACACACACACACACACACACTTGTTCTTCCCACGCACATATAAAATACTTTATTTGAATCCACAAATCACATTACAGTCGAGAAGGATTAATACATTTCCTAGTTCATAGATATATGGGCACTTATGGATCCAGAAAGCACCTTTCTCCATACAGCAAGGCTGCCCATGACCGCTGACACAGAGCAGTAGCTACCTCACTAGCTGCGTTGCGTATGTCCTACGCAGGCCTGCAATCTGAAGGCCACTTACTGTCAGCCTACAGTATGTACCTGGCCGAGACTCCCAAATATCAGCACAAGTTTGCGCCAAGGCTGTTCAGGCTTGACACACATGCAAATATTGTAACAGTACAACATTACCATCATGCAATTTGTGTAAATGGTTGACACGTGGAGGTGTGTCTACACCGTGTGATGTACAGTTTAAGCCGTTTAAACTGGATAACAAAAAAAATAATTTGAGGAAAGCTAAGTAAGATACGCAATTAATAGTCAATCGCTAAAAAGAGGGAAGGAAACGTGATTGAATATTTCGCATAAACCTGTAATTCGTTGGATTGAGTATTGTGCTGTATTGATACTTTTAGAGTGTCAAACTGACTCCTTCTTACATCATTCAATATCCGGATGCACTTACAATGTAGTTGGCAAGTTTCTCAAGGAGCCCTTTGATATGAGGAAGAACAATTTGTCAAATGTCTGTTGCCATGACACAACATGAATTCATCTGTATGCTCCTCTGCATTTAGAGTTGAGTGTCAGCTGCTGTGCGTCTCTTGTGTTGTACTGTATTTAGATCACAATTTTTTAAACTGACGGGTACATTGATTACTGCAGACATCTGTGGCACGCAACAGTAGAACTTACCTTTTCATCACCCAGGTTCTGTAGGACTTCCTTGCCTCTGGTACATTTTCTCTCTGTGCCAGAGTCTCTCATATCGTGCCAAATTACACTTTCTTTACATGGAGACCTCTCACTTGTAGGGCTCCTCGCCTCCTGCGCGTTCTCCGGTTTAGCAGTCCTAGGGGTTCTGTTCCCACGCTGACCGACGCTCAGAGCATCAAAATCAATGGTTTTGCTCTCGTATGCTCCCTCAACGTTGCAAAACATACCTCCGTATTTTTGCCGGGGTACCTGGTCGGCCGTTCCGGGACGGGCGAGATACACCGGTAAGTCATCATTCTCCTCCCTGCTCCAATTCTGCTTACGCTCGGCCATAGTGCGCTGTAGTGAACGGAAAGAAGGTGAAAGTAGGTCTGAAACTGTTCTAGTGTGTAGCTGCACAGGGCAGGAGGAGGCAAGGGGGAGTAGGCGCGAGTCTCCAAAACGGAGGTGGCAGTGCTGCCCTGGGTCTCATGAAAACAAAGTGATACCTGCAGCAGGAGCTTTTTTTTCACCCCCTCGAGCTGTTCAGTCACACATTTGAGATGTTAGCTTACCACAGACGCACCAAATATCTTCAATGCATTATCGAGGAAAATAACTGCACCTGGTATGGCAACTGTCAGCTCCTCTGAATAGGCCTATATTGAATATCTTAAGACAAAATATATTGCTTGTTATATAATAACCGTAACTGATTACTGGGTATTATTTTGTACGGGAGTAGCCTAAGATAAGCAATTTATTCAGGGACACTTATTCAGGCAAGGGTTGTTTCTAATATTCACGTGTTTTGGCCACACCCATCTTTGGCGCTGTCCTTTCAGCACCACGCATGCTACCAGGCCAATAGCGCCTGTGGTTGTCGGGGCCTCATTGCTTTTATCTAGGTCTACACGACATGGCGGTTCAACTTTCAAACACACAATTTACCTCCATCACCCAGAAGAAAGGCACTATATCTTTAAGCTTCTCCTGAGCCTGCAGATGACAGCGTCACTGTTCTCAGACACTGGCCTGATTACTTAGCAGAAATTAGACAGACAGGGGCCTGCAGGAAGACAGATTCTAGCACGTCTCAAAGTGACAAAGTGCTGAGTGCTGAGACAAGCGCAGGCAACAACTGAAGGATCAGCTTCAAACCTCATTCAACTGGCTAAGTAGAAACACACAACCGTTGGTAATAGTCCCTGACACTCTCCCCAGCCGGAAGCCACACAGCAGTTTCTCACAAGGTCTGTTTGGGGACTTTCAATTGGATTTGACCTACTTAGAAATACATTTACTGAGCCAACACAAAAATACTTTCTGCTGGATACAGTGATGCCATGCTGAGCTGTATACCTGCATCCTCAAGTCCAACCTGGTCAGTCATTCTGTCTGTAAATCGAAAGCACACCATATGTTACGTTTTGTATGTCATGTATTCGTTTTGTGGAAGTCCACCAACCATTTCGCACGATATGTTATGAGTTACAATCTATATTACGTGTATGCGTTGCGATTTTGCAAAATGTACAATAGGTTCATCATTTGTACAAATTCTAGCTAACATCTCAGTCATTTAGCAGACGCTCTTGTCCAGATTGATTTACGGGAGCAATTAGGATTAATGCCTTGCTCAGACAGATTTTTCACCTAGTCTGCTGAGGGATTTGAACAAGTGACCTTTAAGTTGCTGGCCCAGCAATCTTAACCACTAGGCTACCAGCAGCCTTAACTGCAGCTATGCTAGGGGTTAGGTTAGGATACCAAGCAAGTTGTCCAACTGAACAGATTCACCAGAAAAGTGTCTTCTGAATTGAACCCAAACCCCTCTGAATGAGCGAGGTACAGGGGGCTGCCTTAATCAACAACTACATCTTCAGCACCCAGGGAACAGTGGGTTAACTGCCTTGCTCAGGGGAAGAATGACAGATTTTTGAATTGTCCGCTCAGGGATTTGATCCAGCAACCTTTACAGTTACTGGCCCAATGCTCTAACCACTAGTCAACCAGCTGCCCCAGCAGAGATGGTTGTCCACAGAGGAACTCGAGAGCTCTATTAGAGTGACCATCGGATTCTTGGTCACCTCCCTGACCAAGGCCCTTCTCTGCCGATTGCTCAGTTTAGCCGGGTCGGCCAGCTCTAGGAAGAGTCTTGGTGGTTCCAAACATCTTCCATTTAAGAATGATGGAGGCCACTGTGTTCTTGGGGACCTTCAATGCTGCAGACATTTTTTGGTACCCTTCCCCAAATGTGCGCCTCGACACAATCCTGTCTCGGAGCTCTACAGACAAGTCCTTCGACCTCATGGCTTGGTTCTTGCTCTGACATGCACTGTCAACCGTGGGACCTTTATATATTAAATAGACAGGTATGTGCCTTTCCAAATCCAAATCATGTCCAATCAATTGAATTTAACCCAGGTGGGCTCCAGTCAAGTTGTAGAAACATCTCAAGGATGGTCAATGGAAACAGGATGCACCTGAGTCCAATTTCCAGTCTCATAGCAAAGGTTCTGAAAACTTACAGTAGCAGTCAAAAGTTTGGACACACCTACTCTTTCAAGGTTTTTTAAATGTATTTGTTTATATACAGTATATACACTATTTTATAGTGAACACATCCAAACCATGAAATAACATATGTAGTCAGCTGCATACCACCCTGCATCCCACTGCTGGCCTGTTACTGAAGCTGGGTTGGTCCAGGTCAGTCTCTCGATGGGAGAACAGGTGGTGTTGGAGGGCTAGTAAGAGGCACCCTTTCTTTTGATCTAAAATATCCCATTGTCCCAGGGCAGTGATTGGAGATATTGTTCTATGTACTGTAGGGTGCCATCTTTCGGATGGGATGTTAAACAGGTGTCCTGACTCTCTGTGGTCACTAAAGATCCCACGGCACTAATCGTAAGATTAACACTGGTGTTCTGGCTAAATTCCCAATCTGGCCTTCATACCATCATGGCCACCTAATCATCCCCAGCTTGCAATTGGCTCATTCATCTGCTCTCATCTGTGACTATTCCCCCAGGTCGTTGCTGTAAATGTGTTCTCAGTCAACTTACCTGGTAAAATAAGGATTAAATACATGTAGTAACCAAAAAAGTGTTAAACAAATCAAAATATATTTTATATTTGAGACTCTTCAAAGTAGCCACTCTTTGCCTTGATGACAGCTTTGCACACTCTTGACATTCTTTCAACCAGTTTCATGAGGTAGCCACCTGGAATGCATTTCAGTGGTGTGCCTTGTTAAAAGTACATTTGTGGAATTTCTTTCCTTCTTAATGTGTTTGAGCCAATCAGCTGCCGTGTCTTTGTGAGACGCATTCTGCAGCAATACACCATCCCATCTGGTTTGCACTTAGTAGGACTATCATTTGTTTTTCAACAGGACAATGACCCAACACACCTCGAGGCTGTGTAAAGGACCAAGAAGGGGCGTGATGGAGTGCTGCCTCAGATGACCTGGTTTCCACAATCATCTGACCTCAACCCAATTGAGATGGTTTTGGATGAGTTGGACTGCAGAGCGTAGAAAAAGCAGCCAACAAGTGCTCAGCATATGTGGGAACACCTTCAACACTGTTGGAAAAGCATTCCAGGTGAAGCTGGTTGAGAGAAGAGTCTGTAAAGCTGTCAAGCCAAATTTGGCTACTTTGAAGAATCTAAAATCTAAAATATATTTTTGATTTGTTTAACACTTTTTTTGGTAATGATTCCATATGTGTTTTTTCATAGTGTTGCTGTCTTCACTATTATAAAGAAAAAGCCTTGAATGAGTAGGTGTGTCCACACTTTTGCCTGGGACTGTATGTAAATAAGGTATTCATGTAAGGTATTAATTTGCAAACATTTCTTAATAACCTGCTTTCACTTTGCCATTATCGGTTATTCTGTGTAAATTGCTGAGGATTTTTATTTATTGAATCCATTTTAGAATAAGGCTGCAACATAACAAAATGTAGGAAAAGTCAAGGGGTCTGAATACTTTCTGAAGGTACTGTACATCAGAGTGTTGCTAAACCTACACTTGGCAACCAACTATAGGGTATAGTTGATTAACTTTGGTTTGGTTACAACTCAATGCACATGATACTGTACCTAAATGTAATAGTCAGTAGAGGTTTTTCTCAGTTCCATTAGAAATGACACATGTGGCTGTGCGGCGGGATTCACATTACAGTGCCAAAACAAGGATGTGTGAGTAGAGAGACAACTCTCGGTCACCCTGGTTCTAGCCAAGTGAGATCAAACAGACTGTGAAATGACACCCTATTCCCTATGTAGTGCACTACTTTTGACCAGAGCCCTATGGGGCACGATATAGGAAATATGGTGTCATTTTGTGTTGCTTAAGACATACTGTGTACAGTCACCAATCTCATGACATGAGAATGCTGAACAGGTAGCACATGACAACAGAGATAAGATGCTTCAAAGCCTTAGATAATTTCCACCGTTTAAACTCAATCCGACGTGTTTTTTTCTTATTCAACTTCTAAATGCACAACAGTTTTCCTCAGCTCAGTTGCAAATTTGCCCACAATGCTTGGCAGTCTATTGTCAAACATTCTTAAAAATACAATTATCCCCTGTACCAGTAAGTTTAGCGAAAAGATTACATTTAGGCCACCGACATGTACGAGTAACAGTGTTTTTCTGTCATATGCATGTAATTAAGGAATGAAGATTCTAGAAAAAAAAACATGATAAAAAAATACAAAAATTGTCCTCCTGTTCTGCCCGCTAACTGTTTCCTCTCTCACTTAGCGTTATGTCATTCTGTTTCTGGGAGTTATAGTATAGTTGTCCTCCTGTTCTGCCCGCTAACTGTTTCCTCTCTCACTTAGCGTTATGTCATTCTGTTTCTGGGAGTTATAGTATAGTTGTCCTCCTGTTCTGCCCGCTAACTGTTTCCTCTCTCACTTAGCGTTATGTCATTCTGTTTCTGGGAGTTATAGTATAGTTGTCCTCCTGTTCTGCCCGCTAACTGTTTCCTCTCTCACTTAGCGTTATGTCATTCTGTTTCTGGGAGTTATAGTATAGTTGTCCTCCTGTTCTGCCCGCTAACTGTTTCCTCTCTCACTTAGCGTTATGTCATTCTGTTTCTGGGAGTTATAGTATAGTTGTCCTCCTGTTCTGCCCGCTAACTGTTTCCTCTCTCACTTAGCGTTATGTCATTCTGTTTCTGGGAGTTATAGTATAGTTGTCCTCCTGTTCTGCCCGCTAACTTTTCCCTCTCTCACTTAGCGTTATGTCATTCTGTTTCTGGGGGTTATAGTATAGTTGTCCTCCTGTTCTGCCCGCTAACTGTTTCCTCTCTCACTTAGCGTTATGTCATTCTGTTTCTGGGAGTTATAGTATAGTTGTCCTCCTGTTCTGCCCGCTAACTGTTTCCTCTCTCACTTAGCGTTATGTCATTCTGTTTCTGGGAGTTATAGTATAGTTGTCCTCCTGTTCTGCCCGCTAACTGTTTCCTCTCTCACTTAGCGTTATGTCATTCTGTTTCTGGGGGTTATAGTATAGTTGGTGTGATGTCATGGCTGCGGAGCTAACAGATCTAAATAAATGGTGCTGGATATTACGGGCACGTCAGAATGAATGACAAGAATGGTTCTGTCGGGATTATGTGGAGTACACATAGCCCTGAAGCATATACAGTAGGTTGCTGAAGTCCCATTACAACGTGTCTCATAATAAATATTCCCGTCTGATGATTTATTCAGATGATTTATCAGACTTTTCCACATGAATCATGAGATCACTTTTTGTCATTTCGACTTCTATGGATGAAGTATTTGAACGTCATACCTTTAAGCCAACACGGCCCTAAAACATGCAGAATTCCATTTGGCACGTATTCAAGGACACAGCGATGGCTACAAGATGCTATTGTATACTCAGTGAGGCTTTTAAGCATGAACACGTGCCCACATGGTGGCATATGGAGTGTTATCAGCCATCATACTATTTAAAATGGATGAGGGGGCTTTGACATGAATGCCCCTAAAAAGGTAACAGGTCACATGTCTCCAGGGCCCTATGTGCATATTCGGTTAGGCATGTTACATCGATCCCTGATAATGCTTAGACACAATGCAGTCAATCCTCTTCATGCCTCTTGGCACCAACATTTACATGTCATTCAGCAGACTCTCCTTTCCGGAGTGACTTACAGAAGTAGGTGCGTTCAAGTTAATGCTCGTAGTGAAAGCCATTTAAAAAACAAAATATGCTCTTTGAGGAGGTAGGGTTTCTGATGTTTTTGGGAAGATGGGCTGGGACTCTGCTGTCATATCTTCAGGGGGAAGCTGGTTCTATCATTTGGGTGCCAGGACAGAAGAGCTTTGACTGGGCTGAGCGGGAGCTGACCTCCCGTAGGGGTGGGATGTCCAAGAGACCAGAGGTGGCAGAACAGAGTGCTCAGGTTAGGATGTAGGGTTTGAGCAGAGTCTGAAGGTAGGCAACCACCATGGTCTTGTCGTGGATGCAAGCTTCGACTGGAAGCCAATGGAGTTTGCGGAGGAAAAATCTAATCCAATTAAATTGTATTGGTCACGTACACATATTTAGCAGATGTTATTGCAGGTGTAGCGAAATGCTTGTGTTCCTCGCGCTAACAGTATTTAACAATACACAAAAATATAAAGTAAAAGAATGGAGTTAAGAAATATAAATAATAGGATGAGCAATGTTGGAGTGGCATTGACAAAAATATAGTAGAATTGAATACAGTATATACTGTACATATGAAATGAGTAAAGTAGTATGTTAACATTATTAAAAGTGACTAGTGTCCAATTATTAAAGTGACCAGTGATTCCATGTGTCACACCCTGACCTGAGAGAGCCTTGTTATGTCTCTAGTTTGGTTTGGACAGGGTGTGATTTGGGTGGGCATTCTATGTTTTGTTTTCTAGGTTTCTTTGTTTCTATATTCTGGCCGGGTTTGGTTCTCAATCAGGGACAGCTGTCTATCGTTATCTCTGATTGGGAATCATACTTAGGTAGCCCTTTTTCCCTCCTTTGATTGTGGGTAGCTAACTTTGTTTGTGGCACTAATGCCCTGTAAGCGTCACGGTTGTTGCGTTTGGTTGTTGTTTTGTTGGCAACATTTTAAATAAAAAGGGAAATGTACGCTCACCACGCGGCGCCTTGGTCTTCTTCCAGCATCGGCCGTGACACCATGTTTATGTACAAAAATCAAATTTAATCAAATCAAATGTTATTTGTCACATACACATGGTTAACAAATGCGAGTGTAGCGAAATGCTTGTGCTTCTAGTTCTAATATCTAACAAGCAATCTAACAATTCCCCAACAACGACCTAATACACACAAATCTAAAGGGGTGAATGAGAATATGTACATGTAAATATATGGATGAGCGATGGCTGAGCGGCATAGGCAAGGTGCGATAGATATATATAAAATGTATAAAATGCAGTATATACACATGTGATATGAGTAATGTAAGATATTAAAAGTGGCATTATTTAGAGTGCATTATATAAAGTGACGAGGACAGCATCCTCTAAGGTACAGGTTTAAGTAACCGGGTGGTAGCCGGCTAGTAATGGCTTTTTAACAGTCTGATGGCCTGTTGTGATAGAAGCTGTTTTTCAGTCTCTCTGTCCCAGCTTTGATGCACCTGTACTGACCTTTCCTTCTGGATAGTAACGGGGTGAACAGGCCGTGGCTCGGGTGGTTGATGTCCTTGATGATATTTTTAGCCTTCCTGTGACATTGGGTACTGTAGATGTCCTGGAGGGCAGGTAGTGTACCCCCAGTTATGTGTTGGGCAGACAGCGCCACCCTTCTGCGGTTGCGGGCAGTGCAGTTGTCGTACCAGGTGGTGATACAGCCCGACACGATGCTCTCAATTGTGCATCTATAAAAGTTTGTCAGGCTATTAGGGGCCAAACCAAATTTCTTCAGCCTCCTGAGGTTAAAGAGACGCTGTTGCGCCTTCTTCACCACACTGTGTGTGTGGGTGGGCCATTCCAAATCGTCCGTAAACACTCCAGCCAGCTGGTCTGTGCATGCTCTGAGGATGCGACGAGGGATGCCATCTGGGCCAGCAGCCATGCTGCAAGTTTAAATGTCTTACTCACGTCAGCCACCGAGAATGAGAGCCCACAGTCCTTGGTGGCGGGCCACGTCGATGGCACCGTGTTGCCCTCAAAGAGGGCAAAGAAGGTGTTGAGCTTGTCCAGGAGCAAGATGTGTGTCCGCGATGTGGCTGGTTTTCCCTTTGTAATCTGTGATTGTCTGTAGACTCTGCCACATACGTTACGTGTCTGAGCCGTTGAATTGCGACTCCACATTGTCTCTGTACTGACATTTTGCCTGTTTGATTTCCTTATGGAGGGAATAACTACACTCGTTGCCTTTGACTATATTCCCAGTCACCTTGCCATGGTTAAATGCGGTGGTTCGCGCTTTCAGTTTGGCGCTAATGCTGCCATCTATCAACGGTTTCTGATTTGGGTAGGTTTTAATTGACACAGTGGGAACAACATCCGCTCTATACTTCCTGATGAACTCAGTCACCGTGTCAGTGTATATGTTGATGTTATTCTCAAAGGCTACACAGAACATGTCCCAGTCCGCATGATCAAAACAATCTTGAAGCATGGATTCCAATTGGTCAGACCAGCATTGAATAGACCTTAGCACAGGTACTTCCTGTTTGAGTTTCTGCCTATAGGAAGGGATGAGCAAAATGGCGTCATGATCTGATTTGCCAAAAGCAGGGCAGAGGTAGCAGTTGTAGAGTATTTTAGAAGTGCGAGTAGTACAGTCAATGTGTTGATAGAACTTCGGTAGCATTTTCTTCAAATTTGCTTTGTTAAAATCCCCAGCTACAATTAATGAGGCCTCGGGATATGTGGTTTCTGTCAGGATTTGGCCAGGGTTGTTCTGGGTTTTGGTCACTAGATGCCCCCATTGTGCTTTTTGACCTTATGTTTTTTCCCTTGTTCCCCATTATTATTTGCACCTGTGCCTCGTTTACCCTGATTGTATTTAAACCCTTAGTTTCCCTCAGTTCTGTGCTCTGTGTTTGTATGTTAGCACCCAGCCCTAGTGTCCTGTGTATTCTTGTCGTTTCCGGTGGATGCTCTTGTGGAATTCTGTTTTTGTTTTTGAGTATCTCTTGAGGCTTTTTTGTGCTATACCTACCACCTTTTGGATTTGCCATTTTGTATTGAAGGACTTCTCCTTTTTTACTTTATTAAATACACCGTCTTAAGTACTGCTGTGTCTGCCTCATCTTCTGGGTTCTGCTGACTATTCGTGGCTCAGTTGGTTAAGTGACTGTTTCTCACTCTGGAGACCCAGGTTCGTAACCGGGTCCTGACAGTTTCCAGTTTGCACACAGTCCAGTGTAGGGCTGTCGTGGTATGTGCTTGAGGGTGAATATTCACGGCTGTGACTATAACCGAAGATAATTATCTTGCGGAGGTAATACGATCGGCATTTGATTGTATACTAGGTCGGGTGAACAAAAGGACTTGAGTTTCTGTACCTTATCACAATCACACCATGAGTAGTTAATCATGAAACATACATCCCTGCCTTTTTTTTGTGAGAGTTCTTTATTCCTGTCTGCGAAATGTACTGAGAAACCAGCTTGCTGTATGGACGGGGACAGTATATACGGAGAGAGACATGATTCCGTAAAAAAGAGTATGTTACAGTCCCTGATGTCTCTCTGGAAGGAGATCCTCGCCCTGAGATCGTCTGCTTTATTGTCCAGAGACTGAACATTAGCGAGTAATATACTGGATGGTGTGCATGCCACCTGAGTCGGACTATAAATCCACTCCAAATACCTCTTGGAGCTGGGATAAGTTCAAATTGCCCTAAGGGGTACGAACAAAGGATCCAATTCGGGAAAGTCGTATTCCTAGTGAGTTACGGCCGCTCTGTATGTATATTTAATTGCCTTTCAATGGGGAATGGTAGTAGTTGCCAGGAGCACCAGTCTGAGTAAAGAACTGCAACGCTGCTGGGTTTTTCATGTTCAACAGTTTCCCGTGTGTATCAACAATGATCCAGCAACCAAAGGACATCCAGCCGACTTTACACAATTGTGGAAAGCATTGGAGTCAACATGGGCCAGCAACCATGTGGAACGCTTTGGACACCTTGTAGAGTCCATGCCCCAACGAATTGAGCCTGTTCTGAAAGTGTTCCTAATGTTTAGTACACTCAGTGTATATTTTCACACTACGAGGTTAATGAGAATAATACTGTGAAGTTGTGAAAATGCACTTTTAGTGTAAGAGCTGTTTGAAAATAAAATTACAGCCTATTTTGGTGGGGTGGAGTTTTGACCTGCCTGGTGTGATGGAGTGATGAATCACTATTCACCAACTGGCAGTCTAATGGACAAATCTGGGTTCGGCGGGTGCCAGGAGAACGCTACCTACCCAATGCATAGTGCCAACTGTAAAGTTTGGTGGATAAGGAATAATGGTCTGGGGCTGTTTTTCATGGTTTGGACGAGGCCCATTAGTTCAATAACAAAGACATTCTAGACGATTCTGTGCTTCCAACATTGTGGCGACAGTTTGTTTCAGCATGACAATGCCCCCAGTGCACAAAGTGAGGTACATACAGAAGTGTTTTTTCAAGATCGGTGTGGAAGAATGGCCTGCAGAGCCCTGACATTAACCCCATCGAACACCTTTGGGATGAATTGGAACGCTGACTGCAAGCCAAGCATAATCGCCCAACATCCGTGCCCGACCTTACTACTGCTGTTGTGACTGAATGGAAGCAAGTCCCCACAGCAATGTTCCAACTTCTAGTGGAAAGCCTTCCCAGAAGAGTGGAGGCTGTTATAGCAACAAAGGGGGGGACCAACTCCATATTAATGCCCATGATTTTGGAATGAGATGCTCGACAATCAGGTGTCCACATACTCCTGGTCAAGTAGTGGTCAAGTAGTGTATTTTTGTCACATTTTTGTCACAGTAAGGTACTTAATTGTTACACAGAAATGATTTGATATTGAGATTTTAAAAAACTGCTGCATGTCCAATGTTTTTCCATTTCTCCTGTCACAAGGGGATTTAAAATGAAATCGGCAACCCTGTTATGGTCAAACCTATTAGATTATTTAATCTTAATATGCTCTTACCACAGTAATGTTTGTATTTAACTTCTTGAGATATTATTTCTATTTTTATGAAGTGGAACATAATGCTCTCCGTGACAGAATGTTTTTTAACCAAACTGCACATCTCAAAAGTCACCAAATTATGGAATAACCCACTGCAAGATTATTTTTGTCCAAGAAATCATTCAAATAGGACACACCCTTTACAGGAGGAGTGCATCAAAGTGCATATTCATCCATTTCTCCCGTCCTATTTGACTCTGAGCTCCTCCCTCACCTGAAGGACTGGCTGGGGTGGGGATGACTGATGGATGTGCTGACACACCATCATAGCCTGGGCGGAGAACAATAAATACTGAGGCCATTCATTCATAGTGATGCCGCATAGAGATGAGGCCAGCTGCATCCGTTTGCAACGGCAGAGCCTGCAGAGCTGCTGGGACTGAAATCGAGTTAGAATATTGGTAATGACATAAGAGACTCCAGGACACTGTTCTGGCCAGCAAACCGGGAGTTCAGTTTGGTCTGGAGATGACCTTTCTATAAAGCACATCCTTGTTCATTCCCAGCATGAGTTGCAGCTGACAAATATGTCTGTTTATACACAGCAATACGTTACCTGGGATTTCGTTACGAGCTGATAACAGCTCTGCAGATTTAAGACATGCTGTTTTCTGTCACTAATTTTGTCCCAGGAAGATACAGTATATTTGGGAACGGAAATATTGTTTTGGAAAAAATGTGTTTCACTATACCAGCTCTGTCTCTGTGAATGACCTTTCTTTCATTGAGAGTACATGCTGAAAGGTAGATGGAGAGAGAGAGAGATTAAAGTTTACTCATTGGCAGATAGCCTCTGGCAGAGGTGTAGTCCAGAGCTCTCAGTGGTTCCATTCTATTCTGGCAGAGCTTGGGACAGAGTGGATAAGTGAAACGACTGACTGGATTGACTTTGTTCTGTGTTGAGATGGCCAAGGTATAAACTCAGTGCCAAGGAGCTGAAACATCTCCTTTTTCGATTAGTGGGAGAACAGGGACCTTTACCTCTGCTTGGGTGAAATGCCAAAAAGCACTTGTTATGTTACGTCCTCAGTAACCAAGTCAACTGGGTTTCATAACACAAACAGATGTCAATTGTTTACCTATTCAAAAAGGGTCATAATACACAAAGAACATAATTCAAACAACACATGTACAGTACGTGAGGTTGATAATGTACAGCAAATAAAAAGAAACAATTGTGTCCCTAACTTACAGGTAGGTAATGGCTACAGTATGAGGGAAATGTTTTGGAAACCCTTGCCAATTGATGGCCAAGTGTAACATATGCAGAGCACATCACACACAGTAATACGCCTTAATGACCAGACCCTATTTTCCTTCCCCACCTCAGTCAGTGCCATAGGATTCCATTAGTCCTATTAGTTGAGCTGGAATAACTGAAACACACTGTAAAGACAGGTCACTGAAAAGTCAATCGCCACCAAAAATGAAATTTGGAAACAAAATGTCACCAAAACACAGACACTTAAAACTGAACTCCATTCACTTTTATTTTCATCATGATCCCTTTTTTAAATATTTTTTTTTATATACTTGAAAGAAGAGGAGGGGGTTAAATTCTCATTGGAAAACAGGAGGGTAAAGATTTACAAAACAATGTCCTCGGTGAACAGAAGTGTACAACGTTACATAATCATATTAACGGACCAAAAACACAATCATTAAAAAGAAAGTACAAATTGATGGGGATAGCGCATTTAAGGCAATTGCTAGTTAGCGGAGTTTGCTCCAAAATAGTGTCAATCATTCCCCCTACATTGTAACGTAACAGAAGTGGGCCACGTTCGTGTATGTACAGGTATGTAATGGGATGCCTTAGGTTCCTAGGCCTCTGAATAGGGTCGGGAGTGGAAGCTAGCTCGGGTGGATGTGGGTGAGGCGGTTGGACGGGATAGGTAGTTAATATTGCAGCACCAGGACATAGTCAGGGTGAAAGGAGAGAAGCAGGCAGGTATACATTGCATCAACTTTCTCCTATTTCAGTTTGGAGAAGGGGGTGGTGGGGGGGGTAGGAAGGTTAGAACTAACCCCTGTGGTGTCCATGGTGCTGAAAAAGGTGTTAGTGAAATAGAGCAAAGCAAATGACACGTCATTGCTGCAAGAGGTACTGTGCAGTATTCATGGTCACTTTGCTGAGATGACAATGACCATAATCAGACAGAAAGCTGTTTAGGATGTAGGTAGGTAACCAGGATGTAGAATTTACAGCTTGTTCTGTTCTTTTAAAGGGAGTGTTAAACATCATTCAGTATAAACCACAAAACTCCTGCTGGTGGGCTACAGTTGATTATCTTGAAAGAGTACAACATAGAGGGAGTGTGACAGGGAAAAGGGGGGAGGAAAATATTATTATGCCAATTATTTTAAGTTCAGTACAATCGAGGAAATAGAGTTCATTTGCAGCTGTCGCCACAATAAACAGAGCAGTTCATACATTGTGGTACTTAGAAACTGCCGAGCAGCTCTACTGTAGAGGGGACAGCGTTCATATTCACAGAAGGAAAGAAAGAAACTACAGGAAATCATCAAGACACAATGTACATATCAACACATGTATATAGAGAGGGTATTTTTTTCTCTGTGGAAATCTTGGTACATGGGGATCGACTGGGACCGTTGGTTTGTTCCGAAAGGAAAAGAAGTAGAACCAGAGATGTCCACTCTGTCCGCTGGTTTAAAACAAAGAAAGTGAAGGTCTCAAAACAGAAGCCCGGTCAGTGTGTGAGCACATAGTGGATCCTCTCTCTCCCATCCTTCTCTCTCGCTCTGCCGTCCCCTGATCTGCTTCCGACCAGAGGAGACACATTGTCCTGAGTGTCCCATGTCCCGCGTCTCCTGGTCAGAGAACAGTCAGTCAGTCACCATCAGCTCAGTCAGTCACCATGCTCACAGGCCCTGAGTCAGGTCTCGTCGCTCCTGTGAAGGGGTGCGTTCACACATACGAGTGTCTGTTCGGATTTATAAGAGGGAGAGGGGAGGGAGGGAGTAAGGCCTCTGTAGCCTGGTGAGGCCTATTGATGAAGCCTACAGCAGCCTTTCCTTTCCTCTACACCTCTGGGTGTAGTTTGGGTGTAGTCGGACGGTGGTAGGTGGTATAGTGTTCCCCTGCATGGCAGAGATAAGATCTCCCGGAATTTGGTTTCCACGATGTCTGTGAGTGAGTTTGGTGTGTGTATGTATGTGTGTGTGTGGGGGGGAGTGCACATGTGATGTGTGTGTGCCCCTGGTCTGCCTGTGTATGTGTGCTATATTTGTGTGTGTGTGTGTGTGTGTGTGTGTGTGTGTGTGTGTTTCCAGTATGTTTGTGTTAGCGTGTCCAGTGTATATGAGTATATGAGTATATGAGTTCCAGTTACCCCACTGAGTTTAGGGAAGTTCCATGTTCCAAGGACCAGGACAGTGCAGCATACATGGTGTGTATCTCCAGAGTGAGGTCCCAAATCAAAGAGGTGTGAATTCCCAGCCATGTCCATTACCACTCACTATTACAACACGAGCCAAAAAGTGAAAACCACTGCGGTCACAAACACAATCTCCAGGCTGCAGACAAAGAGAGAAAGAGAGAGAGAGACATAGAGAGACCGTATGAGATCAAATGTAACAATGGCGGTAGCATTATCCATAGGGAGAACTATGAAGCTGAAATGGAGCTGGTAGACCAAAACGAAGCTTGCATGCCAAGAACACAAAGTCACAGTCTGACAACGGTAAGCACTAAATGAATGCTGTTATTCATAAGAATGGGTTGGCTCCCAGGGAATAATGGCTTCCAGTGTCATTAGGAAAATGATTAGCTACATATAGCATGATTCCCTAAACAACGAAACTCTATGAATCACAACTGTGAAAAGACATGTTGGCCACACAACATAGATGATTCCACTCCTATGACTATCACAGGTCCTGATGGTCGCTAGGGAGATGGAGAACAACAGGGGAAACAGACAAGAGTGCAGAGAGGAAGAAGGGAAGATGCTCTGTGTTTGTCGACCAGGACAGACTTACCTCTGCTGCAGGAGATGTCAACGACATCAAGGCCAAATGATAAAGGCAAGAGAAAAGAATAAGAACAGAAACAAAAACTGCAGAGAGAGAGAGAGAGAGAGAGAGAGTGAGTGAGTGAGTCGGGAAAACAGAAGACGTGTTAGCCACAGGCAGGATCAAAGGAAGCTTTAGGAAGTTACAAAGACACTGTGCTACTACGTAGGGGGGAACTAGTCCGGATAATGGCTAGCCTTAGCCTCTATGGTGAATAACAGAGCCTAGCTATAGCAGAACTATAGTAGAGCTTGGGTTACCTGGGAATGTCTGTGGACTAGAGCATAAAACACAATCTGCGTCTCTGAGTCGTGTACATCCTCAACCGTTTTTACCCCCCATGCCCTAAGACTCCTGAACAGGTAATCCAATGGCTACTAGGACTATTTGCATTGGGTGCCCTCCCCCTCTTTTTACACTGCTGCTACTCTCTGTTTATCATCTATGCATAGTCACTTTAACTATACATTCATGTACATACTACCTCAATCAGCCTGACTAACCGGTGTCTGTATGTAGCCTCGCTATTTCTATAGCCTCACTACTGTATATAGCCTCACTACTGTATATAGCCTCTCTACTGTTTTTCTGTTTCTGTCTTTTTACTGTTGTTTTATTTCTTTACCTACCTATTGTTCACCTAATACCTTTTTGGCACTATTGGTTAGAGCCTGTAAGTAATCATTTCACCTGTTGTATTAGGCGCACGTGACAAATAAACTTTGATTTGATTAAAACTTTAAAAGTCCTGGCATAACTGAACCCCTCATTTCCCTCAGTATTGTGCATCAAGGGAAGGAGAACTACAGGCCACGCCTCATTACGTTTGGCTCATTAACTAGTCAGTGATGTGGGGTTCAGAGAGGTCTGTCTGATGCGTGACTATAAGGAAAGGGTTGTCTGAGTGTCAGTCAGGGTGAAAACCTTAGAGACAACCACACATTATATTACATCTTTTAACAGACCCCTTCAGGTCACAGAAGCATCACAGGGCCTGAGTCCCAAATGGTACTCTATTTTCTTTATAGTGCTCGACATCTGGTCAGGGCCCATTGGGCTCTGGTCAAAAGTAGTGCATTAGATAGGAAATTGGATGGCATTTGGGATGTAGTCAGTTTATAGCCGACGGGAGAGGAGAGAGCAAAATCTGTCTGATGGTAAATATCTCTGCCGGCCATCTTACCTTCTCCTCCAGATCCTTAATCTGTCTCCTCTGGATGTCTGTCTTATCCTCCAAGTCCCGGATTCTCTGAAAAGATTGTAAAGCAAATATTGTTGTTCCCTTAGCGAATATACAACATCTATTCAACAGTAACATTGCATGCTATAGCTCAACTGTATGCCAAGCCAACACAAATATGCTCCATACATTTATATTTTACATAGATTTCTGAATCAGCACTGGGAAATATAAATAAACGTTTGAGAAAACATTAGGAAAACAGTCATGTACAGTTGTATTTTCAGTATTACAGTTTTGGTGTATCCGTAAAGATTATTGAGGTACATTTCATTGGAGCATCTGACTGTGGCATGGTTTATTGAAACAATAAATGTTTTCTGGGGAACCATGGGACTGGTGATGCTGACAGCTTTGCCCTTGGAGTGGCCTGGTAAGTGGTTCACCAGCTGGGTGCGTGTGAGAGGCTGGCACAGTGCTGCTACCCCTGGAGTGACTCAGTCAGTGTAAACTGTAAATAAATGGAACATCGCCCTCTTCTGTAGCATTGAGGAACTGCAACAGCAGCATCATCTCCCAGCCTGCTTTGTTCCATGTTAAAAACTACAATTTAGAATTGAACAACCTTGTGTTCATTCAAGTAAACATATGATGTGTTCTATTAAATGTTTCAACTGCTTAAAGTATCAATATCAAGTCAATGTCAGGTGTGAGAGTGGCACTCTGTTTTGAACAGACGGTCGGGATCTGTGAAAGTCCTGTCATCCAGCTGTTCTTTATGGACATATTTTAGGCAGGTGCAGGTGTGAATGCCTCAAGTTAAATTATCAAAGGGAGTTTATGTCATATGTTGACTTATACAGGTACAGTGCCTTGCAAAAGTATTCATTGCCCTTGGAGTTTTGGAATATGGCACCACCACAAATCTGCCAAGAGAGGGCCGCCCACCAAAACTCACGGACCAGGCAAGGAGGGCATTCAGCCGAGTGGCAACAAAGAGACTAAAGATAACCCTGAAGGAGCTGCAAAGCTCCACAGCGGAGATTGGAGTATCTGTCCATAGGACCACTTTAAGCCATATACTCCACAGCGCTGGGCTTTATGGAGGAGTGGCTTATGGAAGGAGGCTTATGGAGTGGCATATGGAAGAAGGTACTCTGGTCAGGTGAGACAAAAATTGAGCGTTTTGGCCATAAAGGAAAACGCTCTGTCTGGCCCAAACCCAACACCTCTCATCAACCCGAGATGAGAGGCATCATGCCGTGGGGATGTTTTTCATCGGCAGGGACTGGGAAACTGGTAAAAATTTAAGGAATGATGCCTGGTGCAAAATACAGGGAAATTCTTGAGGGAAACCTGTTTCAGTCTTTCAGAGATTTGAGACTGGGACGGAGGTTCACCTTCCAGCAGGACAATGACCATAAGCTTACTGCTAAAGCAACACTTGAGTGGTTTAGGGGAAACATTTAAATGTCTTGGAATGGCCTAGTCAAAGCCTAGACCTCAATCCAATTGAGAGTCTGTGGTATGACTTAAAGAATGCTGTACACCAGCGGAACCCATCCAAATTGAAGGAGCTGGAGCAGTTTTGCCTTGAAGAATGGGCAAAAATCCCAGTGGCTATATGTGCCAAGCTTATAGAGAGATACGCCAAGAGACTTGCAGCTGTAATTGCTGCAAAAGGTGTCTCTACAAAGTATTGTCTTTGGGGGGTGAATAGTTATGCACACACAAGTTCAGTTTTTTGTCTTATTTCTTGTTCATTTCACAATAAAACATATTTTGCATCTTCAGGTAGGCATGTTGTGTAAATCAAATGATACAAACTCCCCCCAAAATCTATTTTAATTACAGGTTGTTAGGCAACAAAATAGAAAAATGCCAACGGGGGGGGGGGTGAATACTTTTGCAAGTCACTGTAATGAAGGTGCAACAGGCCAGGGTTCTCCTGGTGTAACCACTACCTTGGCGTAACCAACAGGTATCGATCCTGGGATGTCTGTTTGACTCAGAAATGTCCACTGAGCTGGACATTAGCTCTGGGGACTAACACAAACTTTCAGGTCTAAAGTGTCAGACAAGGCTACTCATCGAGCAAACATATATTTGGGTCGTTCCACGAAATAAGTGCCTTTTGCATCCCTCTGATATTTTAAGTAGAAATTGTGCACCAATATTGAATTGTAAAAGCCAGTTATATTCAATGAAGTGCCCTTTAATATAGACCACAGGGAGAACTCAAGAAATCCGATTTTCTATAAGAATAATGATTCCTGAAGTGCCAAAATTCTGCATTTTGACATGTCCCTCCATGCAGCCTCTGTGACTTTTTGGAAGATTCAAACCAACTTAAACCCAACATTTCTCCAAGTTTCTCCAAGTAATTTCTGAAGATTATTATTAATTTAATGTGATTACTGATTCATTTTAAGAAAAAGAAAACCCTATCCCTCCTTTTAAGGTCAACCCTGTTATGTGAACTGAACTCTCGTTTTAATATGGTGAAACTTTTCTTTTTTACATATTAAAAAATACATATAAAAACATTGAACATCTAGTAGTCAAATCATAGCGTATGGGCATTTTCTGGTGTTTTGTGGTGGAAAACGGAGTGGGTCAAGAACAAAACGTCAACCCTGTTACCCATAGATAAACAGGCTAGAAATGTTGTAACAATTTCATTTTTTTGCGAAGCTTGCATTCAATTCCCAACTCCTTGTTGCACACAACAAGCTTCAATTTCCCCCGTCACAAGGGGATGTAATGGCTGATTTAAGAAGAAATCTTAAAACCCTGTTACGGTCAACCCTGTTACTTTATTTGGCACTTAAAAGGCCCTTACTATATTCATTTTTTTTTCAATTTAACCTCTTGAGATGGAAAAACGTGTTTTTTATTGAGCTCCCCATGTGCACTTTATGACAGAATGTTAAAATTAGGTGAAATTAACACATTTTTTTTTTTTACCAAGTTACACATCTCAAAAGGCACTGAATTGTTGGAATGACCAAGTTCACTGAACCACTTTAGCTACAAGTCCAATTGACTGGAAGCACCTGTTGAGTCATCCCTCATGTTAAGTCATCGAATGGCGTGTGCAGTGGTTCCTCTTGCATACCGCAGCACAGCTTGCTGGATGCCGCGCTCTGGTACGGCATGTTACAGTGCATGACGTCATATTATTTTACTGTCAGCCATCGTTGCCGTTAATGCTCGTTGAAACCACCAAAGGACATCTTTGAGGGCGTCTTTATCAAGCTTGTTGGCGCTCGCTTACTTACTCCCAAATAATCCTACAGAGGTCCATGCGGAGGTCCATTTAGGACCTTCCTAAACAAAATATAAATGGATTTCTTTGTGATTGTGTATGTTAAATTGATTTAATTAGACTGGGGGCTATGTATACCGCACAGCAGACCTTCATAGCGCTTTGAGGATGAAATGCTCAGTAAGTCTTTGTCTTTTATGATATGCATCATAATGTAGGCCTACTGCTGGAGTGTAAAACACACATATTCCGGTAAATTCAGGGACATGTGGGTGAAACGTTTTTCTTGAAATGACTTGGAGCGGTAGGACTAAGGGACCTGTTTACCGTAGCTGTCAACTTACATAACTTACATATACTGTATATTGGCCCACTGAAGGCCTACTTCAATATATCAATCCGATCATTCGTTCATTTGTGCATGTCATCACCCCAGGCAGCACACGTGCATCTCGCCGACTTCTGCCCGATGTACACAAACTACATTGGGCCGATGTCGTATGGAGAGCGTTTGCACGTTGGCAAGACGTTGCCGAGACGTCGGCATTAGATCGTCCTTCAGCCGTAATTTGGACGATGCATGTCAAAGCTGCTAAATTACACTGCCAATAATAAAACACAATATGATTGACATTTTTTTGTCATTTAGCAACTTGCGAGCGCATACTTTTCTGTACTTTTCCATATTTTTGCCCTGTGGGAGTTGCAACACCTCACTCTACCAAGCTACATGGGACTATGGTAGACTACTAGTGATTTTGTTTGTGGATAAAATGAAGAGAGAAGAGTCAAGTTAATGTGACGTTTAATAGGCTATTGCTATACCACCAAATTCTTAAAAGCACTCCAGCACAGAGAAGAGAGCCTTGAGTAATTAAACAATAAATCAACAACAACATGTCAGCTAAAGAAATTGAATTCAGGAATAAATTTGGCTGTTTTTAATCTTGGCTGTACTAAAGACTTTAAAACCTTTTTCGTTAGAATAGGCTGTATAGGATTGATTATAATTTGTTTTTTAAATTATTATTGTATTTGTTGTGTTCACGCTGTTACGAAATGGTCAGAAAACCGATTAATCACACGTACTGTAATAAGCACGCAGAGCTTGCTCCTCCTACCCTCCTTCTTGATCTCCTTCGCCATGTCGTTGTCATTAGTAGGCAAACATCCATTAATACATTTCAAGTCCCTAAAAATAGAAATCAACTTGGCAAACGTCTATTATCCTTCTAATAGCCCATCATGTGTGGACTCATTAACTCTGTCTTTAAATGCTTTTTTTTTTAGGGTTGCATCACTCATGGACAGAAACTTCTGAGACACAGTATTCAGAGTTGCAAAGAAAAAGCCATATCTCAGACTGGCCAATAAAAATAAAAGATTAAGATGAGCAAAAGATCACAGACACTGGACAGAGGAAATCTGCGTAGAAGGGTCGCCTCTTCACTGCTGACGTTGAGACTGGTGTTTTGCGGGTACTATTTAATGAAGCTGCCAGTTGAGTACTTGTGAGACGTCTGTTTCTCAAACTAGACACTCTAATATACTTGTCCTCTTGTTCAGTTGTGCACTGGGGCCTCCCACTCCTCTTTCTATTCTGGTTAGGGCCAGTTTGCGCTGTTTTGTGAAGGGAGTAGTACACAGCGTTGTACGAGACATTCAGTTTCTTGGCAATTTCTCACATGGAGTAGCCTTCATTTCTCAGAACAAGAATAGACTGACGAGTTTCAGAAGAAAGTTCTTTGTTTCTGGCCATTTTGAGCCTGTAATCGAACCCACAAATGCTGATGCTCCAAATACTCAACTAGTCTAAAGAAGGCCAGTTGTATTGCTTCTTTAATCAGAACAACAGTTTTCAGCTGTGCTAACATAATTACAAAGGGGTTTTCTAATGATCAATTAGCCTTTAAAATGATATACTTGGATAAGTACAACGTGCCATTGGAACACAGGAGTGATGGTTGCTGATAATGGGCCTCTGTTCGCCTATGTAGATATTCCATTAAAAATCATAATTTTCCAGCTACAATAGTCATTTACAACATTAACAATGTCTACACTGTATTTCTGATCAATTTGATGTTATTTTAGTGGACAAAAAAATGTGCTTTTCTTTCAAAAAGAAGGACATTTCTAAGCGACCCCAAACCTTTGAACGGTAGTGTAGCTCTCCAGTAGGTGCAACAAAACATTCACGGGCCATTCTCTCAAAAGTGGGGTTACAAGTTTATCAACTTTCAAAGCAGAATGACTTTCTCATTGCTCCTCAACTGCAGTGTATGTTACATTAAATGTTTCTAGCTCGGAGTCACTAGTTTTATCCAACGTAGGAACACAGCATTTCAAACGTTGCTACATAGGAACGGACCCAGGTGGTGGCTCATATATGATTGTATATTGTACCTGATGGGCCTGGTGGAGCAGCTCCATCCTCTCAGCCAAGACCTGACAGTCGAACTCTCGGCTCTTCCTCAGCATCTGCCTGCGTAACTTCTCCACGGACGTACGAAGCTCATCCTTCTGCATGTCACTGAGAGGCTCACCGTATCCGATCACCTTATCCTGCTGCAGTGCGTTGTACAGAGTAGCCTCCAGCTCCTGGATTTGCTGTGGGGGGGGGGTCAAGGGCGGTAGTTAGCTACAGTGACGATAATGATACGTGTAGATATTCATCATTTATAGTAAGTTGTACTGGCTAGGGGAGATGTGTATGGGATTGCATGCACGAATGCACAAACGCACGCACGCACACACACACACACACGCACACACACGTTTATGTTACCCTCACAGTATGTTGAAACCGCACATTAAATGTAATACCTTTGAGGCCAATAAAAAAGTAAGCCTGTATTTAAAGGTAGGTGGCTGAATGAGTAGGAATGCATCTGGGGGGCACTTACCACGTAGGCCTGATCCAGGGCTGACTTCCTGTAATCCAGCTCCTCCTCCAAATAGCCTTTCTGCTTGCAGAACATCTCCTGCGGAGGACAGTTCTCTCCGGTCAGTGGTCTGATCTCAATACTGTGGCTGAAGAACTCCGCTGCCAACCTCACCGGTCAATAGCATCACGCAACAGTTAGTGATAGGTAATCTATACGCCTTCGAATTCGGAAGTCTTTTTTTGTACTTATGTACGACCGAGTAAACTCATGGAACCGAGTAAACACTTCTCAAGTCAAGCCCAGTCCGTGTGAAGTGACTGTGAGTGAGGGATGTGAACGGAGAAGGGACTCACCATCTCTAGCTCCAGATCCATCATCTTCTGGTGCAGCGCTGCCTCTGTGCCCTCGATCTGTTGTATCCACTAGGGGGAGACAAAGACAACAAAACGCAGATAAGAAACAATGCCATACAAAATGGCTATTCTATTGCTTACAAGTTACTCTGAACGAAGCGTCAATATTTGTACTGTATTTGCATACCTTTTCAGCAAGAGAGAGGACAGTGCTAGCTTGAATAATGGCCACTTGCTCCTCATTTCGCAAGTTCTAAAAAAATAAAAATAAAAAGGTTAAAAAGGAGGAGTGAATTTTTACTTGCCAAAACATCAGTAATAATATCCCTTCCAAGCAGGCTTACCCCGTTATCACCCAGAATGTCTAGCAGCTTGATCAGGTCAGGTATACAGACATCCTGGGGAAGGATCAAAATGAACAATCAGCATCGTATTTCACCGAAAAATTCCTTCGCAGAAAGACAAAATATGATTGTAACACTAATGAGATACTATTGAGATGGGTTATACCTTCACTCCTTCCTTCATGCAGTAGATCTGCAGGGCGCTGACACCCTCGGAGAACGGATGCATGCGGAGATGATTAAACGGAGGGGATTTCCGCTCACGCTCCTACAAGAGGAACATGCCATTTACTTAATCCGTTAACAGCATTGGTTAAATTGATTGAATGGTTGGACAAAGAAGGGACATTTCCTGCTGTTTTATTCTCTGTCCAGTAGATGGCAGCACTGTTCTTTTGGGGGCTTATTGCAGTATCTGCACTGCAGCACAGAATGCACAAAGCCCTGTGTTCTGAGCCTGTCTGAGCCTGGCCATGGGGGGAAGGGGAGGAATACAGAGATCCCAGAGACAAGACTGATATTAGTGCTGATCGATTAGTACTTTTTGAGGTCGGTTCGGTTTCAGTTCGATTATTTTAAAAACTATCACGGCTTTCAACTTTTATTTTTTTTATTTTGGAGGGGGGACATTAAATGCACTATGCATTATTTGGGTTGAATGTTGTAACAACATAGAATGAAATAATTACTAAAAGTCCCATGATGGTAGTGACTGCCCATTACTGCTTATCACTTATTTACCATTTATTCACATTGTGTTTCTTACATTTGTTTTAGGCTTATTTGACGACTAACATTTAATTCCATCATCTCATCTCCAAAGAGATGCTGCCTTATGCTGTCTGACAAAATCACTATTTAGTAGTTCTTCAAATTAAATAAGGCATACTTGATTGACTGCTGAATACCAACTATGAATCGTAGATCATGTATTTTCAGATAAAGATACCTCACAAAGCAACTGCTCTCCATCCCTCTTAATCGAACATTCTTCTGTCTGTTCTCACAGTCTCAGACAGGACAAGGAGTCGCGCAATTGATTATGGTCAATGTAATTAAATTGGAGGAAAAACCTATCTGAAAACCCCACCTCAAACTTGTATCTCAAACAGACTGTTTAAAAAATCCTCATAGAGCATGATGTCATACTCCTGAGGAGGATGAGGTGGCCAATCAGTGGTCTACTCTCGTGAATAGTTTTAATAACCGGTATTCGCCCATTCTGTTGTTGGGGTACGCCCACATCCTTCCAACACAAAAAGGCTGCTATGTAACATACTTAATTACAACTTTTTTGGAAGGAAGACTGTTTCACTCATGATGTAAGTAATTATATATAGGTCATATTTCAGAGAGATCTGGAAACACTGGACAGTTACATAAAAAAATGATTGTTATAAATATAATGTATATTCCTAAAACATAAATTGAAAATGATACTGTTGCTACTTCCTGTTGTCATGGATTTTTCATTTACAGTCCAGTGTCAAAATACTGGTTTTAAATGTCCAAATTCATAATAGTCTGAGATAGGTCATGAAACATCAAAATTACCCTGTACACATACGTGTCACACAAATCAATGGAACTGGGACAATAACCACAGTGACATGTACCATTTGTGCTCTTCTAAAAGACAAACCACAACAAACTTGTGTAAATGACATATACCTGATGATAGATGAGAACCTATAGTAGCCATGTATCAACTAATCTGTTTACGGTAGATGGCCAATACGAAAAGGAAATGCAACACTTTTTTGACTGGATCATTTCAACGTATTGTCACCTCACATCCATGTATTTGTTTGTGGTCAGTGACATTTATAAAGAGATTGCTCCGAATTATTTATTGCTCCGATATTATTTATTTATTTGAGTTTTCTAAGTCAAATAAGTCAAATGTTCTAATATCGTAGCATCAATGTAGCATCATCTCGATGACTAAACTTATATTAAAATCACTAATCTGAGGTAAAAAAGGATGTGCAATTCCACTAAATGTTATGTTTTGAAAATGCAAGCGCGTGTAAGTAAGGTAGTAACACAAATTGTCCACGTTAGGTAAATAAGCAATTTAAAAATATATATATATGGACAAATATAACAATTCAATTTAAGATGACTGTATATGTTGCCCACTCACAAACCATTCCAACAATGGCATCTATTTCTCACTCATTTAACCATTTAGAGTAAAAAAATGCATTGAAACACAATTTCCCCGGGCATTCTAGACTAGAGCTTCCATAGTGTCTGTGCAGCAGCCTGAACGTTCGACGTCCTCACCTCTAGTTCCAGTATTCTGAATTCCAGGAGCTCATTCTGGTCCTTGGAATCTTGCAGCTCCTGTTGCTGTCGACTACATTTTCCATCCAACTTCTCCACCTGCAGAAGACCAGAGGGATAGCATGAAGGTCAAAGCCTGCCAGTAGCATGGACTTCCATACCCAATACAATATCAAGTGGTGCATGGTGAATGTTCAGATCCAAAATGACTACCGTGTATCACCCTTCCTGCTAGCAGACATTGGTGGAGGACAAAGTGAGTTGACTTTAAAATACAAAAGTAAATAATGATGCATAGTGTAATGCAATATTACTATCATATCAATGATATCATAGCAGGACAGACCTTATCCAGCAGCTCCTGATTCCTCCTGAAGAACAACTGTTTCTCCTCTACCCACTTGGAGTCCTGCGAGAGGAGAACCAGGTTTCAATGAGGGAAAAATGTTCTTCTCTTGCAGATGTACTTAACTTGATCACTCTGTTGTCGAAAAGATCATTTTTTTCTGCGCCGCAGGAAATGTAAACCTGTAGTGTTTTCGAGTTTTAAAAAGTCTTGTAATTCCCACTTTAACATTTCAGACTTGATTTGCCCATATAATTATAACACACAGAATAATTCAAATGTCCTGTGAGAAACTGGTCAAATTAAGATAGTACATCTATACTTGCAGCCATATAATTAGAATGAGTGTATACCAATGAGTTTCCCAGTCAAATTGCCATGGTCAGAGGTTCTATGCCAATTCTACTCATTATATTTCTATGGTTACAATATACTAAAATGCTATACAAAATCTAACATATCCCGCAGATAGATATCACAGCTATCCCATCATGGATAGCATTTAAGTTTGTTAACTTAACTGACCCATACTGTATTAAATACTAGCGTCAATCACAACCCAAACTCAAAATTGTTCTTCACTGTTGTGCGGCAACAGAATCAAAACAATTCATTGACTTTTCCTCTGTCCCCAAGACTAATCACTATTGACAGTCCAACTCTGGAGTTGTAATTACATTTTCACAGCCTCGTTACATTTGGTACTCCTAGTATGTAAATAATTGCATAATAACTATGGTCACATACAGTGCAAGCCATCCATGTGCAGTTAGAGACTGGGACATTGTGTATAGCCTTCCTCTATGTCGTAGGATGTGTCCCAAATGGCACCCCATAGTGTACTTCTTTTGACCAGACATAGCCCTATGGACCCGGGTCAAAAGAAGTACAGGAGGGATGCGTCACTTGAGTGGGTTGAGTCACAGACCTGAACTTCCTGTCTTCAATGCAGTGGAGGAGAACTTTGTGGGATATACTCGACTTTGTCTCGGGGTGGTAAGTTGGTGGTATGTTGATATCCCTCTAGTGGTGTGGAGGCTGTGCTTTGGCAAAGTGGGTGGTGTAATATCCTGCTTGGTTGGCCCTGTCCGGGGGTATCGTTGGACGGGGCCACAGTGTCCACCGACCCACCCATGTCTCAGTCTCCAGTATCTATGCTGAAATAGTCTATGTGCTGTGGGGTTAGGGTCAGTCTGTTATATTTGTTGTAATTCTCTTGTCTTATCTGGTGTCCTGTGTGAGTTGAAGTATGCTCCCTCGAATTCTTTCTCTCCCTCCCCTCCCAGAGGACCTAAGCCCTAGGATCATGCCTCAGGACTACCTGGCCTGATAACTCCTGGCTGTCCACAGTCCACCTGGCCGTGCTACCGCTCCAGTTTCAACTGTTCTGCCTGCGGCTAGGGAACCCTGACCTGTTCACCGGACGTGCTACCTTGTCCTGGACCTGCTGTTTTCGACTCTCTCTCTCTACTGCACCTGCTGTCTCGACCTCTGAATGCTTGGCTATGAAAAGCCAACTGACATTTACTCCTGAGGTACTGACCTATTGCACCCTCTACAACCACTGATTATTATTTGACCCTGCTGGTCATCTATGAGCGTTTGAACATCTTGAAGAACAATCTGGCCATAAATGGCCATGTATTCTTATAATCTCCACCCTGCACAGCCAGAAGAGGACTGGCACCACTCAGAGCCTGGTCCCTCTCTAGGTTTATTCCTCGGTTCCTGCCTTTCTAGGGAGTTTTTCCTAGCCACCGTGCTTCTACATCTGCATTGCTTGCTGTTTGAGGTTTTAGGCTGGGTTTCTGTACAGCACTTTGAGATATCAGCTGATGTACGAAGGGCTATATAAATACATTTGACTGATTGATTGTATAGTATATAATATGAAATAAGGGTGCCCTTTGGAATGCAGCCCGTGTCTTAGTGTTGGTCTGTGGGATATTGTCATTTACCTGTCCTTTGTGGGCAAGCTCCTTCTCCAGGTCTTCTATCTTGGCCTTGTACCTGAGAACGTCTGCATGGAGCTGCTCCTGAGCCTGTGACCCACAACATATCCACATTAACATCAACCGTTTGATACAGCCGTATGTTACGGATGCTGTTGTTATAGAAAACATGGGAAGTGATAGTTGTCGTGGAGTGTATAGTCTGTATGCAGTCTCATACACAATTGTACTGAATACAGAAACAAATCTGGCATGACTGCATCCCTATTGCCCCAGATAATGCAAAAATACAACCTTATGCGGGTGACATTTAACTGAAAATGAATGGCAGGTCTACTGTACCTTAGCTTCCATCTCAGCGTCTAGAAGGCCCCCTTGATGTTCCTGTAGCAGGGCGTATGCCCTCTGTAAGGCCTGGTATTCTCTGGTCAGCTGCCTGAAGCGCAGCTCCGACTCCTCGTTAGCCAGTCCCTGAGTTGATGGACGGACGCCAGGGTTAGAGAGAAGGCATTGGGAACAGGAATGCCAGGATGAGAAATGATAGATACGAGATATTAGAAACACATTGGTTCAGAAAGACAGAAGTTAAAGTACATGACGTGGCAGGTAGCCTAGTGGTTAAGAACATTGGGCCGCTAACCGAAAGGTCGCTGTTTCGAATCCCCGAGCCGACTAGGTGAAAAATCTGTCAACGTGCCTTTGAGCAAGGCACTTAAACCTAATTGCTCCTGTAGGTTGTGCTGGATAAGAGCGTCTGCTAAACTACTAAATATTGCATTGGTGCTGATGCAAAGGTTATTGATGACTTATTGTAAATAAAGTTCCCTCCCCATCGTCTGTGTCTATTTCCTGTGACGTGAACAGGTCTCACCTCATCCAGGTCTTCATCGGGAGTGGCTGGGGTGCGGTCCATGCGAAATGAAGCCACGGAGGACGTCTCCGAGTCCATGGATTCCTCATCGTATCCGAAGAAGGTGTCCACTACAATGTGCCTCTGTGTAGGGAGAGATCATAGGATTGTTTGGAAATCTGAGATTTCCCAAGGCAGATGACTGTATTATGGTATCGATCTCATTTATTTGGTCTCTCCTATGAAGAGGGGCGGCAGGGTAGCCTAGTGGTTAGAGCGTTGGACTAGTCACCAGAAGGTTGCTGGTTCAAATCCCCAAACTGCACAAGGTAAAAATCTGTCGTTCTGCCCCTGAACAGGCAGTTAACCCACTGTGCCTAGGCCGTCATTGAAAATAAGAATTTGTTCTTAACTGATTTGCCTAGTAAAATAAATAAAAAAAGAAACACATTAGCGTGCAAACGTGGCTTCCTCTACCTTTATTTGCCTGTTGCTTCGTTTATGCCTCTTCTTCCGCAGGAGCTTTTCCCTGTCCTGAAAGACACAGAGTATATCAGAACGACCAACAAACAAACATACAACATTAGCAACCATGGATGTGTTTCATTTGACCATTCGTATCTGGCAAAGAACGAATACTGCGTGTGCCCCAGTTCTCTTAATGCTTCATTTAGATCGTACAGCAATTATCTCTTGTGACAGACTGCTAATATACAGCAAATGTTATCTGGCCAGTACACACAACATTTGGTTCTGGGTACCACCGAGATTAGTAAATTAACACCTTTGATCGTTTTAGAAGTGCAAGCCTATTTGACTAAATGTATTTGCACGATTTTTCCATTGAAAACAAAAAGTGAACGTCCCCAAAATAAACCTATTGTTGGTGGTCAAGTCATATTTCTAAAAAGACAACTCACTCTTGTCAGCTCGTCGATGATGCTCTGCTGCTCCAGTACCTGCAGCTTAAGGAACTCAATCTCCTGGTCGTCGTGTGCCTGGTCCAGGTCATTCAGAGACTTACAGTTGGATTTCTTCAGTGGTGGGTGGGAGCTGATCTTCTCCTTCTACACACACAGAGTGGAACCAGTTGTACGGGAGTTAGAACCTTCTCTATCTCTCAGTATGTGCTCATCATGAATAATGAATATGTGTGGTGGTTAGGGTACCGAGGCCCAAGCCACAATGTAATGCACTTCTAAAGCTACAAGACTAATGCAGACTTGAATGCTTTGGTTCCATTTACTTTACCTTGACAAGGACTGTAAATCATAGCCAATGTGTTGCAGACAGTCTTTCTTAATACTGAGCTATTGAGGCATGCTATGCTTGTACTAAACTATTGGAGCCCTGGTTGTGTTGAGATCTGTGTGATGATGACACTGGACACATAAATAGAATTACTAGAGTGGGAATTCCCCATTTAAGTCAATGGTCTGTAATTCTATTTCTATGCCACTCACCATCTCCAGGTTCTCTTTGGCCAGGCCTTTGAGTTTCTCTTCCATGCGCTGCAGGGTCTGGCTGAGGTCATCGTTCCTCTTGTTCAGCATCTTGTTCTTTTCCAGCATGGGCTTGCACTGCTTCTCCGACTCCCGCACACGCTTTAGCTGAGAGAGAGGGGGGGGGGGTGGGGGGGGTAGAGAGGGGAGAGAGAGAGATGGCAGTGACGATAGAATAGAAGGGGAGGGAAGAGAGGAGGAGGCATAAAGAGTTCAGCTCAGTCCAGTGTGTCAACTTGGCAGGGGACTCCATACTGTAATTGTAACCCCTTAGCAGGTAAATTCATTGCATGTTTAAGGAATCCAGATTAAGACGGATTGTTATTGTTCAGTGATAGGGGATTACGATGTGATTCTCTGCCAGGCATGGAGAGTTCAGAGAGACCAGGTCATACCAGTTCATTCCTCTCATCCACTAGCAGTGAGTTGCGGTCCTCCAGCTTGCGGATGGTGGAGTTGAGGTCAGCCATGCGTCTCTGGTTCCTGCGCATGTCCTAGGTTGTTCAAACCGAATGCACTGTTAGCTCACTGGTATCTTGAAACACACTACATTCACTCTTGGATGCAGTTTTTTGACCCAGCGACACAACAGTACAAAGTTAGACTGTGTTCAATAATATAATCGATTATTTCAATGACATGTATTACACATTGAATAATAAGATGTTTGTGGCATTTCTTCAGGGGAATTAAGTTTGATCATTTTGTATGTTTCTGGGGACATTTATTTTCGGAGTTCACTTATTGGGTAATTCTTTCTATTCATCAAGTCTCATCTCTCTAGAAATATTGGCCAAAAACAGTTGTTTTCGGTCATGTAGTGATTTTCAAGCAGACCACTAACCCAGAATGTGAGACAGCATTGAATCCTCACAGACTTATTGACTGACCAGCAGTCTT
This sequence comes from Oncorhynchus masou masou, assembly GCF_036934945.1. NCBI lineage: Eukaryota > Metazoa > Chordata > Actinopteri > Salmoniformes > Salmonidae > Oncorhynchus > Oncorhynchus masou. Next base: position 52,419,235 of record NC_088222.1, read on the forward strand.
CAGAAACAATGCTCTTCAGAGCCCTTCCTTCAGTTCTCTGTTCAGTACCAGACAGAAGCTTGTTTTATTCTAGCAGGTAGGCCTCTAAATACTTGTTTGTTGTGGTTTTCATTTGACAAAATATCTAGTACTACTGTTTTTGTCATGTTTTATTGCTCTCATAGAAAGTGATTCCTTGAGCACTACACATGTAGCATAAAAAAAGTGATATTTGCACATGAAGAAATTCAGGGATGTATTTGCCCTACATTTAGAATTTTGTTGGTGGGGCACTATGGAGTAGACGTCTTGGCGGGTCCAAAAAGATGGACCTGTTCCGAAATGGACCTGGGGCTTTCCCACCCGAATCCGATATTCATATTGTTGTTTTATATATATATATACAGAGACCCATTCCGAACGGACCAGCGTAGAACTAGACCCGTCCTGAACTGACCTAATCAGATCCAGACCCGGTCCGATCCGAGTGAGGGAAGCAGCATAAAGGTCCTTTTTTAAAGGACTTTAAGTTACCAGAGCTGATAAAGCGGGAGAGGAGGGAGAGAGAGAGGTCCCGCTCTAGCATGCGGGGCAAGGGCCGTACTGTGAGTGAGGGAAGGGATGAGGGAGGAAGAGACGAGAGACAGCAACCAACTAAGCCGACTCGCACTATAGTAAACTAGTAGTTGCCATAAATAAGTTATTTACCATGATATATGATTACGTAATATCTGTCTTGACAGCATCAACCCAGGTGAAGCTAGTTAAGCTAGCTAACGTTAGCTAGCTAGGCTAACTGAGGCTGCAGTGCATGCACTTTCTCATCCTACAGTTACAAATAACAACAACTCCATTCGGAATATTACGTAGCAGCCTACCTGTTGGCTCTTGGTCATTGTAGCCTATCTTTCTCCTTTAACTTTTAATTCCGTAATTTTACCTTGTGATTGGTCAACAACAACAACAAGCTACAGTACATGCTCCACTCTTGTGAAAAGCAAGAACGGCAGCATAAATGATAAAAAATTCTCTCTCTCCTGTGGCAGTAGCGTTCGGATCTGAACGGCCTTTCAGATAAGTGAAAATAACACATACCCGAGCCCCGTGACAATCATATCAGATCCGACCCAGACCCGTGACATTATTTAGTCTTCTAGATCCGCGGATCGGGTATCCGGGTACAGGTGGATGTGTGAAGACTTCTACTAGGAGTGCGGCTTTTGGTATTCAAATTGTGGTATTATATGAGCCATACAACTTTCATGTAGAGAACGGCCACACCCAAACTGCATTTGTTTGACGCTGTGTGAAAGCAGTTTGATCATTGTCCTGCAATGTGCAAAGACCATGTCGCTCTGTGTGGATGAGGTGATCGGCGTGATTCGAATTGCAGGCTAATTTAATCCTGTCATTAAAAATATATTTCTGACCACTTATTCATGTCATTCTTGTCAAGCTTTTTCCACATAAGCTGCGTAAACTAGTATAGGCCTACAGTATTTTACAGCTCATTATCGGTTAATTGTCCCATTCATTCCCATTTGCTTTTGAATTGGCTTCATTATTACATTTCTATAATCTGTTTAGTACCATTTCCAAGTTCCCCTCTGCCTTTCTATGTCGTACCGGGCTGCCACAGTGCTCCGCCCCGTCCCCAGCCCGCCCGGGGATCTCTCTCTTGGGGCTGCCCAGGTTACACTCTGCCTCCTTGACCAGGAACAGCTGGTCATCCAGGGCATCCTTTTGCATCTGCATCTTCTGCTGCAAGCCAATGGCATTCTCCAGCTCCTTCTCCAGAGAGAAGATGGTGCGCTCTTTGGATTTGATCTCATCCACCTGAAGGAGGGCATAGCAAACAGGAAACTCCAAGAGTGGTTAATGAGACACAGAGAGATGGACAGGAAGGATGGATGGACAGACTGACTGTCTCAATGCTTGAGACAGACAGACAGACAGACAGACAGACAGACAGACAGACAGACAGACAGACAGACAGACAGACAGACATGTGCACAGTTCCTTACAAAAGAGCAGGGGTGAAAGTAGATTTAATGTATTCATGGTACGGGACAACCTATGTGTTCACGCACTTGCGTCTGACCGGAGGTGATGATTAATTACGGTGTACTAACCTACAGTTTTCTTGTCATCTTTGTTTTAATTATTGTGATATGCTCGTGTTTTAGCGGTACGCTGTACCAGCACAAATGTTTTATCAGGTACTCCATACTGGACCGTATTGGCTTACTTTGACCTCTGCAAAAGAGTAGCACGTGAAAGAATGATGTATCATATCTTGTAACATATGTCATTTGATGATGACCATCACAATTAGCAAGAAAAGGTCAATGGATCATTCCACGAAATGAGTGCCTTTTGCATCCCTGATATTTGAAGTACAAATTGTGCACCAATATTGACTTGTAAAAGCCTTTTGTATTAAATTATGTACCTTTCAATATAGACCACATGGAGAATTCAATAAATCAATCAAATTCAGCATATTGACATGGCCCTCCATCAACCATGTGTCACTTATAGGAAGATTTTAAACCACTTAACCACAAACCTACTCAAAGTTTTCACCATGGTTATTTTGTTGCTTTGTCAAAGTAATTTCTGAAGATCATGATTTATTTAATGTGATTAGTGATTAATTTACCACTACCGTTCAAAAGTTTGGGGTCCCTTAGAAATGTCCTTGTTTCTGAAAGAAAAGCACATTTTTTTGTCCATTAAAATCACTTCAAATTGATCAGTAATACAGTGCAGACATTGTTAATGTTGTAAATGACTATTTTAGCTGGAAACGACTGATTTTTAATTGAATATCTACAAAGACGTACAGAGACCCGTTATCAGGTGCGGCAGGGTAGCCTAGTGGTTAGAGCGTTGGACTAATAACCAAGAAAGAAAGGTTGCAAGTTCAAATCCCTGAGTTGACAAGGTTGTTCTGCTCCTGAACAGGCAGTTAACCCACTGTTCCTAGGCCATCATCAAAAATAAGAATTTGTTCTTAACTGACTTGCCTAGTAAAATAAAAGTAACAAATCAGCAACCATCACTCCTATGTTATCTAATCCAATTTTATCATTTTAAAAGGCTAATTGGTCATTAGAAAACCCTTTTACAATTATGTTGGCACAGCTGAAAACTGTTGTCCTGATTAAAAGCAATAAAACTGGCCTTCTTGAGACTAGTTGAGTATCTGGAGCATCAGCATTTGTGGGTTTGATTACAGGCTCAAAGTGGCCAGAAACAAAGACTTTCTTCTGAAACTCGTCGGTCTATTCTTGTTCTGAAAAATGAAGCTGTCCCATGTGAGAAATTGCCAAGAAACTGAAGATCTCGAACAACGCTGTGTAGTACTCCCTTCACAGAACAGCGCAAACTGGCTCGAACCAGAATAGAAAGAGGAGTGGGAGGCCCCGGTGCACAACTGAGCAAGAGGACAAGTACATTAGTGTCTAGTTTGAGAAACAGACGCCCCACATGTCCTCAACTTGCAGCTTCATTAAATAGTACCCAGGATGCTGGCCTTCGTTCCTCTGTCCAGTGTCTGTGTTCTTTTGCCCATCTTAATATTTTATTTTTATTGGCCAGTCTGAGATATGGCTTTTTCTTTGCAACTCTGTCTGCAAAATGGTTTTCTAATGATCAATTAGCCTTTTAAAATGATAAACTTGGATTAGCTAACACAACGTGCCATTGGAACACATAAGTGATGGTTGCTGATAATGGGCCTCTGTATGCCTATGTAGATATTCCATTAAAAATCTGCCGCTTCCAGCTACAATAGCAATTTACAACATTAACAATGACTACACTGTATTTCTGATCAATTTGATGTCATTTTAACGGACATAAAAATGTGCTTTTCCTTTCAAAAACAAAGGCATTTCTAAGTGACCCCAAACTTTTGAACGGTAGTGTACATCTGTCCCTCATTTTAATGTCCACCCTGTTACATGAACTTAACTCTCAATTTAAAATGGTGAAACTATTCCTTATAAAATTATTTTTGAAATAACAAACATTAAACATATAATAGTCAAATCATAAAGTAAAAGCAGATGAGCTTGTTCTACTCTTTTTGGCAATTTGATGGTGTTTTATGGTGGAAAACTGAGTGAGTCAAGCATAACACATCCACCCTGTTACCCATAGATATGTTTTTAAAAATTAATTTTTGGGGGGAGAAGCTTGCAATAAATTGCCACTCCCTGTTGCACACAACAAGCTTCCATTCCCCCTGTAACAAGGGGATGTATGGCTGATTTAAGAAGAAATGGTCAACCCTGTAACTTTATTTGGCACTTAAAAAGCACTTAGTATAAACCATTTTTTATTTAACCTCTTGAGATGAGAAAATTTGTTTTTGATGAAGTTGAACATGTGCTCTTCATGATCGAATATAACAATTTGGCACCAAATTGGTGGAACGACCCCAATGTTCTGCAGACTTGTGTAATTGGTATGACGTAATCCATAGAGACATCACTCCATCACAAAAGACCGAGACTCTACTAAACTACTCTATATGCTGCTCAGAACTTCTCTGACAGATGATTTTCCTGGGCCAACTATCCGTATGGAGCAAGACATGTATCCACAATCAGACCCTCTGCTCTACCCTCTACCCATCCTCCAGTCAAGACAGTTGTTACCAGTCTGCGGATGTCCTTCTCGCTGTCCCACTTGATTTTGGAGATCTGATCCTGATGCATCTGATGCTCGGAGCGCAGATCCCCGGCCTTCATCTTATCCGCCTGAATCATGGTGCTGAGTGCCTCGTCCATCTGCTTTTTGTTCTGCTTGAGCTCCGAGATCTCTTGCAGCAGCTTGACCCTCTCCACGTCGAAAAAGCGTCGTGCCTCCTCCTTGGCCTCTAGGGTCAGCGCCGTGCGCACCTTCTCTCCGCTGCCGTCCCGCATGGCGCTCAGCGCCGCCTTGAGCCGCTGGTTCTCTTGGTCCTTGATCTTGGCCACCCGGGCCTGCTCCTGCTCGTGCTGGCGGACCAGGTTCTCCCTGAGTGCCTGGAGCTCTTTTTGCTTCTCTTCGTGCCATTTGGCTCGCTGCTCTGTCAGCGTGGCCGTGTGCCGGTGCTGCTCCTGCTCCCGGATCCGCTTGCACTCTTGCACCTTCTCACGCTCCAACTTACTCACCTAGGCCACGGGAAGAGAGGGAGAGGAGACAAAGAGAACTGGGTCAACATCATAAAATCACCAAGGTTAGAGAGATACTACAGACAGCCTGAGGCCATTCTCTTCATCTAGCACCTATTACGTAGATGAAAATATGTCATTACGATGTCAAATATAATTCAAAACAACAGATAATGGCAGATTGGGCCAAGCAGAGATCTACATCTGCCATCGTAGAGCAGGTGAATGTACAACAACAGCAATAGCCTACATCTACTGTGTGAAAAACTGCGAAGGGGGTATACCTCAGCCAGACCAGGTCAATATATAACTCAAAACATCACTGTACATCTAGGTGAAACCTTGTAAAATGTTGAAAGCGAGCTGTATGTCAAAGGTTGTGTGTAGTGACTTTAAGTAAAGACGTTCAATGCCACACCTCATCTGCAGTTGAAACCCACTGTGACAGGTGCATTTGAGAAGGGCCGATTTACATGCAACGTAGTGTTACAAAATGGCCTACCTTGCATTTCTCTTGATGCAGTTCTATTTGAATGTCAGTCAGTTTGGACCTGAGATCTTCGTTAGCCGCCTGTAGGGCAGAGATGAGCGCTTCGGGCTTCTCGCCCTTGGTACGGCCCTTCTTCGCCATTGAGTCAAATACTACAGCTCCTCCAATGCTTTCATAGAGACTTCCCGAGGTTTCCAGTTCTTCCTCTTCCTCATTATCTTAGTAGACAGTAGAGCTGTGTGTGGGGAGGAATAAAAAAACAACATTTTTGACAATCGTAATTGAAGGATATGGAGCTCAACTCAACTTAACTGTTTACAAACATTGATTACTCAAGTATAATAGTAAAGCAGTTAATTGCATGGTGCTGGCAATGTACAGTACAGTATTGGCAGTAGCCACTGGTAAGGAGTGGCTCATTGACTTAGACAGGTCAGGCAGCTGCACAGTGAGTAAACATTGACCAGGTTTCCATCCTCACAGATGACCACAAAGGGACAGTGTCAGCTAGTGGTTTTCTATGCTAAATGTTACAACACGTTAGACTGATGCAGACCAGCGCACATAATGGAACATCAGCACGTGGAAGAACCGGTAGGCTACATCCACAACGCGTTATACATAAGGTGAGTAAGTTTTAAGTTCCTCGGCATACACATCACAGACAAACTGAATTGGTCCACTCACACAGACAGCATCGTGAAGAAGGCGCAGCAGCGCCTCTTCAACCTCAGGAGGCTGAAGAAATTTGGCTTGTCACCAAAAGCACTCACAAACTTCTACAGATGCACAATCGAGAGCATCCTGGTGGGCTGTATCACCGCCTGGTACGGCAACTGCTCCACCCACAACCGTAAGGCTCTCCAGAGGGTAGTGAGGTCTGCACAACACATCACCGGGGGCAAACTAACTGCCCTCCAGGACACCTACACCACCCGATGTTACAGGAAGGCCAGAAAGATCATCAAGGACAACAACCACCCGAGCCACTGCCTGTTCACCCCGCTATCATCCAGAAGGCGAGGTCAGTACAGGTGCATCAAAGCTGGGACCGAGAGACTGAAAAACAGCTTCTATCTCAAGGCCATCAGACTGTTAAACAGCAACCACTAACATTGAGTGGCTGCTGCCAACACACTTACTCAACCCTAGCCACTTTAATAATGGGAATTGATGGGAAACGATGCAAAATATATCACTAGCCACTTTAAACAATGCTACTTAATATAATGTTTACATACCGTACATTATTCATCTCATAGGTATACGTATATACTGTACTCTATATCATCTACTGCATCCTTATGTAATACATGTATCACTAGCCACTTTAACTATGCCACTTTGTTTACATACTCATCTTATATGTACATACTGTACTCGATACCATCTACTGTATCTTGCCTATGCTGCTCTGCACCATCACTCATTCATATATCTTTATGTACATATTCTTTATCCCCTTACACTTGTGAATAAGACAGTAGTTTTGGAATTGTTAGTTAGATTACTTGTTGGTTATTACTGCATTGTCGGAACTAGAAGCACAAGCATTTCGCTACACTCGCATTAACATCTGCTAACCATGTGTATGTGACAAATAAAATTTGATTTGATTTGAGACGCAACTTGATGCGACAGGGTCTAAAGGAATTGTACTGAAAGAACAAAGTTTGTCTGATCTGAGCGGTCTAGTTTAATAACGTCTCATGTCGTCGGCTGGAGTTTCCAAGATTCAACATGTCAAATCTTTAGCTATGGATCTTAATTTGATCACTCTTTTGTTGCTGAGAATTTTCCTGCAGAAAATGCAAACTTGTAGTGTATTGGAAGTTTTAAAAGGCTTCTGAAGTTAGTAATTTCCACTTTAAAATGTCAGTCTTGATTTGCCCTTATGTTAATTGTATCAAACCCAACAACAAATTCATTAATTATAATCCACATAATAATTCACATTTCCTGTTGCAACAGGATTATTTTCCTGCCATAGCAAACTGGCTCAAATAAAGATCCTACCCTGTAGATTGCTGATATTTATCTGACAAGTCACAAAGTGTACCCTGTTTCTGGTGCGTATATTTCTTAACACTCGTTTGCTACAACACCTTGCTACAACAAGTGGCAACTTTGTTTTAAAGTTTCATCACGTCATTGAAAAGAGGCATCGTTACCGTGGAAACGGTCTCAACTGAACGTCTCTTCTCGTTGATCTGAATGCCCCGTCTTTAGTCAGCTGTTATGCAACACAACATTCTAAAATGGGCAAGTTTTTATCTCGCCTCATCTCATGACAGCTGTTGTATCTGAACTGACTTTAGAGGTGAACATTCTGAAAAGTCACTGTTGAAACAACATTGTTTGTCTAACTGTACAAATCATGTGGTACTCATGGCAAATTGATGTATGGCACTCTGCATGTGTTATACATGTTGTTTGATGAGAAAATGGGTGTTGGTGTTGGGTGTTAGAGTAGAGAGTGGGGGAGAGGAAGGGCAGCTGTACAGTGCCTTGCGAAAGTATTCGGCCCCCTTGAACTTTGCGACCTTTTGCCACATTTCAGGCTTCAAACATAAAGATATAAAACTGTATTTTTTTGTGAAGAATCAACAACAAGTGGGACACAATCATGAAGTGGAACGACATTTATTGGATATTTCAAACTTTTTTAACAAATCAAAAACTGAAAAAATGGGCGTGCAAAATTATTTAGCCCCTTTACTTTCAGTGCAGCAAACTCTCTCCAGAAGTTCAGTGAGGATCTCTGAATGATCCAATGTTGACCTAAATGACTAATGATGATAAATACAATCCACCTGTGTGTAATCAAGTCTCCGTATAAATGCACCTGCACTGTGATAGTCTCAGAGGTCCGTTAAAAGCGCAGAGAGCATCATGAAGAACAAGGAACACACAAGGCAGGTCCGAGATACTGTTGTGAAGAAGTTTAAAGCCGGATTTGATACAAAAAGATTTCCCAAGCTTTAAACATCCCAAGGAGCACTGTGCAAGCGATAATATTGAAATGGAAGGAGTATCAGACCACTGCAAATCTACCAAGACCTGGCCGTCCCTCTAAACTTTCAGCTCATACAAGGAGAAGACTGAACAGAGATGCAGCCAAGAGGCCCATGATCACTCTGGATGAACTGCAGAGATCTACAGCTGAGTTGGGAGACTCTGTCCATAGGACAACAATCAGTCGTATATTGCACAAATCTGGCCTTTATGGAAGAGTGGCAAGAAGAAAGCCATTTCTTAAAGATATCCATAAAAAGTGTCGTTTAAAGTTTGCCACAAGCCACCTGGGAGACACACCAAACATGTGGAAGAAGGTGCTCTGGTCAGATGAAACCAAAAGACCTGAGACTGGGACGGAGATTTGTCTTCCAACAAGACAATGATCCAAAACATAAAGCAAAATCTACAATGGAATGGTTCAAAAATAAACATATCCAGGTGTTAGAATGGCCAAGTCAAAGTCCAGACCTGAATCCAATCGAGAATCTGTGGAAAAAACTGAAAACTGCTGTTCACAAATGCTCTCCATCCAACCTCACTGAGCTCGAGCTGTTTTACAAGGAGGAATGGGAAAATATTTCAGTCTCTCGATGTGCAAAACTGATAGAGACATACCCCAAGCGACTTACAGCTGTAATCGCAGCAAAAGGTGGCGCTACAAAGTATTAACTTAAGGGGGCTGAATAATTTTGCACGCCCAATTTTTCAGTTTTTGATTTGTTAAAAAAGTTTGAAATATCCAATTAATGTCGTTCCACTTCATGATTGTGTCCCACTTGTTGTTGATTCTTCACAAAAAAAGACAGTTTTATATCTTTATGTTTGAAGCCTGAAATGTGGCAAAAGGTCGCAAAGTTCAAGGGGGCCGAATACTTTCGCAAGGCACTGTATATACACTGGTAGTGATGCATAAAGTAGGGCACAGCATGGTGCTGTGTGCTTGCATAAGGAGATATATCCTAACGTAAAAGAAACACCTGAAACTAGATTCCCTACATACTGGTCTTGACGAGGAGAGAAAGAGAAAACAGTTGGGGGAGGTTCTCTCAGAATCTCTCTTTTTTTTAAAGGAAGGTGGAGAAACACTCTCTTCATATTTTTTGGATGCTATTGTTGACAGACAAATTAGACACAGTGGGAGAGAGGTGAAGGGAAGTCACATTGAGAAAAGAGCACACAGAGATTGAACCCCGGTCCCCAAGGGGAGTCATATTTGTGCATGGAGCCAGGAGTGTTACCACCGGACCACTAGAGCACATAGCAGAAGTCTCTTACGAAGACTGTATAACCCATGCGCTATAGTCACACACCGTGCCATAAACCCCCTTGCATAATTTCCTTATAATCAGAGACAGAGGCCTAATGATGATTCAAATATTACACTAAGATTTCAGATGAAAATGACAAGGTCACGTCTCTTCCTCGTGTGCTGATCAGTCCACTAGTGCTAAGCTTTTTAATCGCTGGTGAGTGTTGCTCTTGGCTTCTGACCAAAGGACCATGGCTGTTTTGTTGAATTACTGTTGATATTATTTGCAGAGTGTGAATGTACAGACAGCAAGCGACAATGTCTCATCCACTGTTCAAAATCAAAGCCATATAGGCTTTTCTCTGGAGTCTTTACGACCATACCAAATGGGTCTGTTCTGGAACATTTGATCCTAAAAGAAAAAGGAGGACATGGCTAGGATAACTGTGGGTCCATGCCACATCAGAATGTCAAAAGGCGTAACGCAACCTAATAACGTGCCCGAAAGTCATCCTAGTTGTTGTCTGAAAACATTATGGAAACCTAACTTATACCTAACTTACATTATATACATTATATAAAGTAACATTATAATCCTTCATGTCTCTCTTTGAACAGACTCCAATCCATCCCCTCTCAAAATAAAGTTCCCTACTTTGTGTAACTCATATATTTAACAATATGTATTTATTTATCAAGACTATCAATGGTGAGTGTAAAGTGAATTACTTGTGAGCTCGTCAATAGTTCGTTCAATCAACAGTACATTGGTCGCGTCATCACTGTGAGCCGTGACGACTCTCAAAAGCCGCGACGGCCGCAGTTCACTTCAGAAGAGCACTTTGGCGCCGCTCTGAAACCCCCTATTCAAATTCGACACAAAGTAGGTATGTAATGAGACATTATATCAACTCTTTCTAGTGTTTTATTGACATTTTAGAGGCGATAAGTTGAACAAATTGGGTGAAAAGGGCTGTATCCCCACACAGCCTATATTCCCCTTTCACTATCACTCAGTAGCCTTCGCTTCCCCCTTCGCCTTCTTCGATCATGCAGAGACGGGCAGCCTGGAGGTCTCGTTATTGATTTTACTGGAAAGGGGAGAAATTGTGCTTCGCAATGGAATTAATATTACAGTTGACCTGGGGATGTTGTCTGTGTTGGAGTTTGCACAAGACTTCTCTGATCCTGTAACAAGACAATGTGGTGTTGCATGATGAGATCCATGCTGCCCATCTCAAGGTCCCTCTCCCAGAGTCTTAATACATTATCTATATTGTATTTATCCCAAGTATGAATTGACTCATAAAAGTAAGAGATATAACACGTTGAGTCTGTGAATTGGAGGAAGCATTTATCAACTGGATCCGTCAACGACCCATCTAGAGGTAATGTAATGTCACTCTGAAATAAAATGTAGAACTTGCAAGAAACCATAAAAGTGCATTTGCGGGATACCAAACGTAGCTTGGATTTGTGTAAAACACATCAGTACTTTGTTTGAGTATAGGTCCCCAGTAACTGATTCCTCTGCTGAGCCATGAGTCGAAGATACTGTTGTTAAATCCTGGAGAGAATGCGCTATTGCTTCTATCAGTGATGAGGATATACCTTTCCTACCAGTGAGGGTTCATCAGCTCCAGCCACATTTGGACTGTACAGTAGATCACAGGGTTATTCAAAATGTTTGACCGTATTTGTTTACTATTACGAGTAAGAACACTTAACAACGCCATAGGTGCCCAGCCCATGCTTCTGGAGACTGTGTCCCACCCCTGAGATAGTCTTGCATCCATTTAAAAAATGGATGCAAGGTATGGCATGCCCAATTGAAGTTCAGCATACTGGGCAGAGCTAACCCGCCTGTGTCTTTGGGTAGTTGCAGCGTCCTCATTTTAAGTCTAGCTCTTTTACCACACCAAACGATTTAGAGAGGTCCGTCTCTATACTCTTCACCATTTTTCTAGTGAAATGTCCTCTTATTTCATTAATCAAATCTCAGGGCCAGTTAGAGTGCAAGTAGTTAGGCTCAAACAAGCAGTAAGAGAATAGGTCTATCTCCTCGTAGCACACTCTGGCATTAACACATCTTCCCCCTGGATTTAAGCCTGAAGCAGAACTCCAAGACATAAGGCAAGTAAGGCTTATGAACCATGAGAAAGGGGAGAAGGCAATGAGGTTCCCGCAGCAGGAGTGGCCTGTTTCCCAGCTCTGATGCATGGTGAGGGTTGAACACAACATCATTAAGCACACTGGCATCATGACCCACTTAACTCTCCACTGAGACATCAAATCTGTGTCGCTACCGGATTCTGCAGATGATGCATTGTAGCCGCCCGCCACAGTCATGAATAAAGATTTCTGGTGTTCGAGTAGCATTTGACCAATTCTCGCTTTTGATAGAAAATGTAGGTCGTGTATTACGCTGTGTTGAAGTACTCATGTCATGTTTGTATGGTACATTCCTAAGCACCACTGCTGTTACATACCACTTTGTTTGTGATAGTAATTCCTAATTGAAGAGTTTTCCAAAACACTATATATACATTTTCCAAAATGTTTGCAAATCCGCTTTTTTTTATGGGAATTACGTTTTGACACATCTAACCATGCATTGTTAAATCACAGACATGTTTGTTTGAAATCTATCACTTGACGGTTTCATTTCAGAGACAAATAATCATGTTTTTTTTCCTAAACGAGATGTATTCGCATCACTCTCATAGAAAAAAGTAGTACCGCAAGGATTTACACAGTCAAACGTGACAAATAATTACATTTTTTATTAAAGAACTGTACAAATGATACATTTGTGACATTGATATATATATATATATAAATATACATTTGAAATCGGAAGTTTACATACACCTTAGCCAACTAGATTTAAACTCAGTTTTTCACAATTCCTGACATTTAATCCTAGGAAAAACTCACTGTCTTAGGTCAGTTAGGATAACCACTTTATTTTAAGGATGTGAAAAGTCAGATTAATAGTAGAGAGAATTATTTATTTTAGCTTTTATTTCTTTCATCACATTCCCAGCGGGTCAGAAGTTAACATGCATTCAATTAGTATTTGGTAGCATTGCATCAAATGTTTCGGGTAGCCTTCCACAAGCTTCCCACAATAAGTTGGGTGAATTTTGGCCCATTCCTCCTGACAGAGCAGGTGTAACTGAGTCAGGTTAGTAGGCCTCCTTGCTCGCACACATTTTTTCAGTTCTGTCCACAAATCTTCTATAGAATTGAGGTCAGGGCTTTGTGCTGGCCACTCCAATACCTTGACTTTGTTGTCCTTAAGCCATTTTGCAACAACTTTGGAAGTATGCTTTGGGTCATTGTTCATTTGGAAGACCCATTTGCGACCAAGCTTTAACTTCCTGACTGTCTTGAGATGTTGCTTCAATACATCCACATAATTTCCTCCCTCATGATGCCATCTATTTTGAGAAGTGCACCAGTCCCTCCTGCAGCAAAGCACCCCCACAACATGATGCTGCCACGGTTGGGATGGTGTTCTTCGGCTTGCAAGCATCCCCCTTTTTCCTCCAAAAATAACGATGGTCATCATGATCAAACAGTTATATTTTGTGTCATCAGACCAGAGGACATTTCTCCATGTGCAGTTACAAACCATAGTCTGGCTTTTTTATGGCGGTTTTGGAGCAGTGGTTCTTCCTTGCTGAGCGGCCTTTCAGGTTATGTCGATATTGGACTCGTTTTACTGTGAATAGAGATACTTTTGTACCCTTTTCCTCCAGCACCTTCAACATGTCCTTTGCTGTTGTTATGGGATTGATTTGCACTTTTCACACCAAAGTACGTTCATCTCTAGGAGACAGAACGCGTTTCCTTCCTGAGTGGTATGACGGCTGTGTGGTACCATGGTGTTTATATTTGCGTGCTGTTGTTTGTACAAATGAACGTGGTACCTTCAGGCGTTTGGAAATTGCTCCCAAGGATGAACCAGACTTGTGGAGGTCTGCTATTTTTTGTGAGGTCTTGGCTGATTTCTTTTGATTTTCCCATGGTGTCAATCAAAGAGGCACTGAGTTTGAAGGTAGGCCTTGAAATACATCCACAGGTACACCTTCAATTGACTCAAATTATGTAAATTAGCCTATCAGAAGCTTCTAAAGCCATGACATAATTTTCTGGAATTTTCCAAGCTATTTAAAGGCACAGTCAACTTAGTGTATGTAAACTTCTGACCCACTGGAATTGTGATACAGTGAATTATACGTGAAATAATCTGTCTGTAAACAATTGTTGGAAAAATTACTTGCACAAAATGGATGTCCTAACCGACTCGCCAAAACTATAGTTTGTTAACAAGAAATTTGTGGAGTGGTTGAAAAACAAGTTTTAATGACTCCAACCTAAGTGTATGTAAACTTAAGACTTCAACTGTATATATAACCTTCCAGAAGGACAACCATCTCTGCAGCACTCCACCAATCAGGCCTTTGTAGTAGAGTGGCCAGACGGAAGCCACTCCTTAGTAAAAGGCACATGAAAGCCTGCTTGGAGTTTGCCAAAAGGCACCTAAAGGATTCTCAGACCATGCAAAACAAGATTCTCTGGTCTGATGAAAGCAAGATTGAACTCTTTGGCCTGAATGCCAAGCGTCACATCTGGATGAAACCTGGCACCATCCCTACGGTGAAGCATGGTGGTGGCAGCATCATGCTTTGGGGACGTTCTTCAGTGGTAGAGACTGGAAGACTAGTCAGGATCGAGGGAAAGATGAACAGAGAAAAGTACAGAAAGATCCTTGATGGAAACCTGCTCTAGAGCCCTCAAGACCTCAAACTGGGGGCGAAGGTTCACCTTCCAACAGGACAACGACCCTAAGCACACAGCCATGTCAACACAGGAGTGGCACTGGGAAAAGTATCTGAATGTCCATGAGTGGCCCAGCCAGAGCCCAGACTTGAACCTGATTGAACATCTCTGGAGAGACGAGGGCTGTGGCGGTCATGAACTTTCATCAGCCAGTGATTGTCAAGATAATAACGGCCGGTCTCACGGTAATTGGCTGGTAATTAACATAAACACATTTACTATCTCCTGGCTTCCACAAATAACCTACAAGCCACTGATGCAGACATTTGGAAGGCCAGCATCCTGGAGTTGCCTCTTCACTGTTGACATTGAGACTGGTGTTTTGTGGGTATTATTTAATGAAGCTTCCAGTTGAGGACTTGTGAGGTGTCTGTTTCTCAAACTAGACACTCTAATTTACTTGTCCTCTTGCTCAATTGTGCACCGGGGCATCCCACTCCTCTTTCTATTCTGGTTAGAGCCAGTTTACGCTGTTCTGTGAAGGGAGTGGTACACAGCATTGTACAAGATCCTAAGTTTCTTGGCAATTTCTCGCATGGAATAGCCTTCATTTCTCAGAACAAGAATAGCCTGACGAGTTTCAGAAGAAAGTACTTTGTTTCTGGCCATTTTGAGCCTGTAATCGAACCCACAAATGCTGATGCTCCAGATACTCAACTAGTCTAAAGAAGGACAGTTTTATTGCCTCTTTAATCAGGACAGTTTTCAGCTGTGCTAACATAATTTCAAAATGGTTTTCTAATGATCAATTAACCTTTTAAAATGATAAACTTGGATTAGCTAACACAACGTGCCATTGGAACACACGAGTGATGGTTGCCGATAATGGGCCTCTGGATGCCTATGTAGATATTCCTTAATAAATCTGCCGTTTCCAGTTACAATAGTAATTTACAACATTAACAATGTCTACATTGTATTTCTGATCAATTTGATGTTCTTTTAATGGACAAGGACATTTCTAAGTGACCCCAAACTTGAACGGTAGTGAATATATATATACAGTGCCTTGCGAAAGTATTCGGCCCCCTTGAACTTTGCGACCTTTTGCCACATTTCAGGCTTCAAACATAAAGATATAAAACTGTATTTTTTTGTGATGAATCAACAACAAGTGGGACACAATCATGAAGTGGAACGACATTTATTGGATATTTCAAACTTTTTTAACAAATCAAAAACTGAAAAATTGGGCGTGCAAAATTATTCAGCCCCCTTAAGTTAATACTTTGTAGCGCCACCTTTTGCTGCGATTACAGCAGATCTGGGCTCTGGTCAAAAGTAGTGGATTATATAGGGAATAGGTGTGCCATTTGGGACAAGTCCTAACTCTAACTAAACGCTAAAGCATGAGGCTAGATTTATGATGGGTTGAATTTATGCAGTATGTTAAACATACAGGATACACACACTTCATTCACGCTAAACAATGGATATATGGCAGTTTGCAACAAACCCCATTTTAATACACATCTAAAAATCTATTTGTAAAAAAATCTTAGAACCATAATATATTACACACACATACATATAGCCATGAGCAATCATTTCTGATGAAAAACCACAACTTTGAACAATTGGTGGATATAGCGTTTCGGAAATAACCTCTTCAAATTCTACTTTTATACCAAAGGTAGGAGCTGCAAATGTATGTCTGTCTGTTCGTAAGGCATTGGCAGGTGTCCAATTTCACCTTCTGCTCACAACAACTCAAACAACTTTATTTCCATTCTGACATAAACAATGACAAGTAATAAAACAAGTAATAAAACATATACATGCCACATAGTTAGCCACACCAGTATCTCTACCTGTACATGACCATCTGATCATTTATCACTCCAGTGCTAATCTGCAAGGTTGTAATTATTCGCCTACCTCCTCATGCCTTTTGCCCACAATGTATATAGACTCGCCTTTTTTGTACTGTGTTATTGACTTGTTAATTGTTTACTCCATGTGTAACTCTGTGTTGTCTGCTCACACTGCTAAGCTTTATCTTGGCCAGGTCGCAGTTGCAAATGAGAACTTGTTCTCAACTAGCCTACCTGGTTAAATAAAGGTGAAATAAAAAATTTTTTTTAAAAGTATACTATACATCATATTGATATAACCATTCTATTCACATACAGTACATTTCATTGCATACACCATATAACATTGCAGCTTGTTTTGCAAGGCTCACTGCATTTGCCAAAGCATATATTTTTCAGATTGCATGCTGCTGGAATATAATACATTTCCCAATGCCAAGCCTAAACAAGTTGGATTTCAGTTCGCTCCAAATTGCCCCTGTCGTGTTATGCCCATGTCATTTCCTGATAAATATTACATTTTGGGACACATTTCTAAAGAGAATCCAGGTTATGCAATCTTTGCAGATGGTGCAGTTGGGCCACTCTTGTGTGCACCAAATGACCCCCGATTCCCTTTGCGCCCTGGCCAAAAGTAGTGCACTATATAAGGAATATGGTGCCATTTGGAATACAAGCCTCTGACTCCAGTGCTGGCTGTGCCAGAGGACCTGGGGTTTAATCACTGGGGTTTAACATTATCCTTCCTGTCTGATTATTTGGGCTGGACAGCACTTGTGATTGGATTACCACTGTGCCCCCCTCTCCTTTTACATCATTATTGTTAGTATTCACTGTAATCAACATACTATTTCCATGTGAACTATTAGATCCATATGAACTATTAAGATCTCTCTGACCAGGATTGATGAGAAAGCAGACCTTTGCTCTGAGGGTCGGCTGGTCTAGACTGGGCCTGTATTAACATCTAATCCCCAAACTATCAGCCATCCACAACAATGACCACAACATCCCAATGGTTGTGATCCCACAACAAAACTGCTCTCCAGATATTGAGGCATTAGGCCTATTACACAATGATTTGAAAAAGGATGTTGTGCCCAGTATTGGATAACCTAGCGGATGGATTGTGATATATATAGCCCTCCGTGCATGCATACAAACACTGTAGTAGGCCTGACATGTCATATGGTTGTGTTGTATGTACATAGTTGACAAGCTTATTACAAATGTCTTCAATCAGATTGGTTTCATTTTTGAGAACACAATTCCAGATCTTGTTAGATCTTGTTTTTATGGTAACTATTGTTCTTATGGCTATGAATATAATGGGCCTTGCCCTATGCGTTGTCATATAAATATCACACACAACAATAAGCAAACCAGATGGGACAGGTAGCCTAAATTATGGAGACAACAGCACCGTAGCACTAGCGAAAAAAGAGCAATGCAAGTCCACTTCAACAACCGATGATGATTTATCCAACGTGTCATTAGCAGATGTCAGTTACAGTAACTAACAGAAAGACAGATGTTGCCAATTCATCGTGTGAATTCATAGTTTAAAATGGCCCTGGCCATAATATGCCTAAAGCACCCACCAGGAATTTCCTCTCCATCTTTGAAAGGCTGCATGCTTCCTTATGCGCAGGCCAATACTGTAACTTCCGACAGTTAGCTACAGCTACACGCTCATTTAAAAATGCCTACATAACAATTACCCGACGCATGAACTACGAAAAGCATAAAATTACATATAAACTCACCCATTTATAGATTCACTGCAATGTCCTGACATAAGATTGATAATAACGACAGTAATAACACACATATGGCGCTTGCGCTTCATGAGAATTCCTATCAACCTGCTGCAAAAGCAGATACCTCTCTCCTATCGCTCTATTAGTCATACCTTGTCAAACAGTTTAAATAACACATGAAACAAATAGAAACAGAGCATTCTTACCGTGTAATTAATCTCCACAATGTATTAAGGCCTAAGGTTTTTAAAACCGTATCCATGGCCCTGTTTTTTTTTCCTCCGCTACTGCTCAGCATCAGCAGCCGACATACAATGAGAGCGCTGATGCTACGAGACCCCGCCCTCCTTCCCTTGCAGAGAAAATGAGCTCTCGTTTCCGTCTTCAGTACCGGGAACTGCGGTCTCTGCTGCTCCACCTTGTATGCGCCGCCGTCCTGTGCGCTACGGCTATACACGAAGAGAAAGCTATTGCCCTCTATTTCTTTCTTATTTTCAGCTCTCTGTCCCAGTTCAAGGAAACAGTGTCAACCGCTCAGACAAAGGAATGATAAGCCCACAGTGTCGTTCGTTGAAGTGTATCCAGCCGTCACTGTCGTTTTCAGGCACAAGGAAAATTAACGATATACATATCTAGGCTAGGATATGCCTTAGCTGGGGAGATTCCCTAAAAATACGCCACTTCGATACAACTACGTCTTTTTCGTATCAGTTTATGAGAACTTATGCAGCAGGTTAGCATAATGAACGTAGCAGGTTAGGATCATTAGGTTAAGGTTATGAAAAGGTTTAGGGTTAACGAAAATGCTCTCCTAACCCAAACTGTTACAAAGAGTCACTTTGAAGTGGCGTGTATTTAAGGAGTCCCTTAGCTGGGTTTCTCAACTGCACCATAAGTACATATCGGAGGAGTCAGGTTGTGACGACTGTGTGGGCGGAGTGTATCTCCGACAACATCAGTTGTTGTCAGTCAATACGGGGCAACAGTCAGAACAAAGGTTTTATTAAAAAGTATGGATTTCAGCAAATAAAAGCACATCGCTACAGAGGACAAACATAGGTACTGTACATGCAATGGTTTTAAAGTAACTGTCGAGGGTTTCCAGGTTTCTATGAAATATGGCCTGTAATTAAAACAATATGAGTGGAATAGTTATCGGATAATCATGAAAAGTGAATACTGATGAGTGAGAAAGTTACAGAGGCACAAATATCATAACCCCAAAACATGCTAACCTCTCACCATTACCAATAACAGGGGAGGTTAGTATTTTTGGAGATATGACGAAGTCATAAGTCATTGACAAGTCATTGCGTCCTAGGAATATGGGACCAAATGCTAAACATTTGATTACTTTAATATATATTTAATTGAATTTGGCCAAATCCTTATGACACCTTCAAATGTGGGGACTAGATACACAAAGTGCTTTAATTTCTAAACGGTAAAACAGATATCTATGAAAATAACCTCAAATAAAAGGTGACATTATGTACTGTAGCCTCATATCAAACATTTGATCTCAAATTCAACATTTTGGAGTATACAGTGCATTTGGAAAGTATTCAGACCACATTTTGTTATGTTACAACCTTATTCTAAAATGGATTAAATAATTGTTTCCCCTCCTCAATTTACACATAGTACCCCATAATGACAAAGTGAAAACAGGTTTGTTGAAATGTTTTCACATTTAATAAATATAAAAAAACATAAATACCTTATTTACATAAGTATTCAGAACCCTTTGCTATGAGACTCAAAATTGAGCTCAGGTGCATCCTGTTTCCATTGGTCATCCTTGAGTTGTTTCTACAACTTGATTGGAGTCCACCGGTGGGAAATTCAATTGATGGGACATAATTTGGAAAGGCACCTAGCGTCTGGCCACTCTACAATGAAGGCCTGATTGGTGGAGGGCTGCAGAGGTGGTTGTCCTTCTGGAGGTTCTCCCATCTCCACAGAGGGACTCTGGAGCGCTGTCAGAGTGACCATTGGGTTCTTGGTCACCTCCCTGACCAAGGCCCTTCTCCCCCGATTGCTCAGTTTGGCTGGGTGACCAGCTCTAGGAAGAATCTTTGCTGCAGAAATGTTTTGGTACCCTTCCCCAGATCTGTGCCTCTTCACAATCCTGTCCCGGAGCTCTACGGACAATTCCTTTCGACTTCATGGGTTGTTTTTTCCGCTGACATGCACTGTCAACTGTGGGACATTATATGCAGTAGACAGGTGTGTGCCTTTCCAATCAATTTGTCACATCTGCTCCTACAACACCCCCTACTGCTCTTCCTGTGTCTCCTTGACCCGCCGCCTCCCCCAGTGCTCTTTCCCTCTCTCTCTCTCTCTGTATGTGTGTGTGTGTGATTGTGTGGGCGGAGACATGTGTGCCGGAGTCAGAGCAGATCCCCACCAGCTGCAACCTGTTCCATAATCAAGACCTCTACTAATACTAATACTCAGCCCTGCCACTTCCACGTTGACAGATCGTAATTTCTGCCCACTCTGAGTTTGGTCCCTGTCTCCAGTCCCACGTCTCGTCATCCTGCTACTCTGTCCTGGATTCCCCACTCTACTACTCTCTTGGATTCACCTCTGGACCTGCTTACCCTGTCTCAACCCCTCTCACTCCAGCCTCAGCCTCACACCTGGTTTACACCATCCTGCCCAAGCTTCCCCTGACCTGCACTCCATCTCCCCCTGTGTGTCAATAAATACCTTTCTTACTTCATCCCAGTCTCCTCGACTGAGTCTGCTCTTGGGTTCCCCTGTTCCACTCCGTGTAACAGTACAATCTGGCCAGAGAGATGAACCCAGCAGACTCTGCTACTCTCCACCAAACCCTTTTCGGCCAAGGCGCCCTGCTCGAGAAACATGACCCAGCCCTGAAGACCCTTTTGGAGCACATCAAGGAGTTTTCACAGAGCCTGTCTGACCCTTCGCCCAGAGCCGTTTGTTCTGACTCCCTGTCACGTTCTGACCTTTATTTCCTTTGTTTTGTATTCATTATTTAGTATGGTCAGGGTGTGAGTTGGGGTGGGCAGTCTATGTTTGATTTTCTATGATTTGGGGATTCTATGTTTTGGCCTAGTATGGTTCTCAATCAGAGGCAGGTGTCATTCGTTGTCTCTGATTGAGAATCATACTTAGGTAGCCTGGGTTGCACTGTTTGTTTGTGGGTGATTGTCTATGTTAGTTGCTTGTGTCAGCACAGTCCTTATGATAGCTTCACGGTCTTTATTTGTTTATTGTTTTTGTGTTCAGTGTTCAGTTCTTTCTTTAATTAAACATTCATCATGAACACATACCACGCCGCATTTTGGTCCTCTGATCCTTCTCGCCTCTCCTCTTCAGATGAAGAGGAGGAAGATCGTGACACTTCAGAGCGTTACTATGACAACTTTGGAGCTTGCAGAGCCTTTTTTGTACAATGTTCACTAGTATTTGAGCAACAGCCCTACTCTTATGCTAGCGAATGGACCAAGATTTCCTTTCTGAAAGCAGCGCTTTCCTGGGCCACGGCGGTGTGGGAGAGACAGTTCCCATCTGCTTCTCCAACTCCAGATTTACGGAGGAGATGAAGAAAGTCTTCGATTACCCGGTCTGCGGTAAGGATGCCGCTAAACAACTCCGGTCCTTCCGTCAAGGCCCCATAGTGTTGCTGAGATGGCATGTGAGTTTTGCAACCTCGCCGCTGAGAGCGGACGGAATGAGGAGGCCCTTCAGGAAGCATTCTGGAACGCGCTCACTGAGACCCTCAAGGACGAGTTGGTGTCCAGGCATGAGCCTGATGGACTTGATGAACTCATCTCCCTCGCTATCCTCATTGACAACCATCTCCGTGAGCATTAGAGGAAGAGAGTAGGTAGGGTTGCATGTCCATAACTTATGCTTCAGTGCCTTGTCCTCCTTCTTTGACTGCATCCCATCTCCAGGCTCATCCAAATCCTGAATCCATGCAGCTCGGCCGGGCCTGTCTCTCTCCAAAGGAGAGGCAACGACGAATCAGTGCTAGAAGCTGCCTATACTGTGGCCAGGTTGGTCAATTTGTCTCCACTTGTTCCCTGCATCCAGCAAAAGAGGGGTCTCGGCAGTAGTGTTGAGCCAAATCGCCTGCCCATTTTCCCCCAGAACCCTGCTTGAAGGCAACCTTGTGTGGCAGAGCTAGGCTTTTCCTCTGTCTGCTTTCATCGATTCGGGCGCCGATGAGAGCTTCCTGGACCGAGATGTCGTTACTCAGTTGGGCCTGGACACTGTCCCACTCGATTCACCCCTCGATGCCAAAACTCTCAATGGACAGCTCCTCACCCATGTCTGTGAGAGATTGGTCCCTGTCATCCTGCATCTCTCTGGAAACACCATGAAAAGATCCGTTTCCACATAATCGACTGTCCTTACTCTCCCCTGGTTCTTGGCCATCCATGGTTAAAGCTACACACCCCACAGATTGACTGGACCGCTGGAAAGGTAACCACTTGGAGTTCATTTTGTCACTCTAAGTCTTTACATTATGCCCTTCTCCCTGCCCTGTCTGTGCCACAGTTCATTCCAGAACCTCCAGACCTGTCATCAGTTCCTCCCGAGTATCACAATCTAGCTCCTGTGTTCAGCAAGCACCATGTCCTGTCGCTGCCGCCTCATTGGCCGTACGACTGCGCCATTTACCTCCAGCCTGGAGCTCCTCTCCCCAGTAGCCGGTTGTTTATTAACCTCTCTCGCCTCTCTCATTTTTCTTTGTGAAGAAGAAGGATGGGTCACTGAGGCCGTGCATCGACTTCCGTGGGCTGAATAATATCACTGTACAGAACAAGTACCCCATTGCTTCTCATCAGCTCTGCTTTTACCCCCCTCCATGGTGCCACAGTGTTTACCAAACTCGACCTCCGGAATGCCTTCCACCTTGTCTGCATAGGAGAAAGTGGAACACCACGTTCAACACACCATTTGGTCACTTTGAGTATTGGGTCATGCCTTTTGGCCTTATAACACCCCTGCTGTTTTCAAGAACCTAGTCAATAACGTGCTGAGGGACGTGATTGGACGCTTAGTTTTTGTCTATTTAGATGACCAAGGTCCTTGAGGCTCACCAGCAACACGTTCGCCAAGTTCTTCAACAGCTGTTAGAGAATAACAGTTTTGTTAAAGCTGAAAAATGTTAGTGCCATGCTGCCACAGTGTCTTTCCTGGGTTATATTATCCTCTTTGGGCTAGGGGGCAGTATTTTCACATCCGGATGAAAAGTGTGCCCAAAGTAAACTGTATGTTACTCAGGCCCAGAAGCTAGGATATGCATATAATTGGTAGATTTGGATAGAAAACACTAAGTTCTAGTTTCTAAAACTGTTAAGATAATATCTAAAAGAACTGAACTGAACTGATATGGCAGGCGAAACCCTGAGGACAAACTATTCAACAACAAAAAATAATTAATGCCTACCACTGTTTCCAATGGCTTTCATGTTTATTATGAGGCAAAGTCCTCCCAGATTGCAGTTCCTAGGGCTTCCGCGTTTTTGTTATTTATCTCTGGTAAGGAACATACAATTCTCCATCTTAAATGTTATCATGTATTTACGTATTAGGGTACCTAAAGTTTGATTATAAACATTGTTTGACTTGTTTGGAGAAGTTTATAGGTAACTTTTGGAATTCATTTTGTATGCATTTTGAAGGAGGGAAACCGGTGGATTATTGACTGAAGTGCGCTTTTATGTTTTTATGGATATAAAGAAGGACTTTATCGAACAAAAGGACCATTTGGGACCTTTTGGAGTGCCAACAGAAGAAGATCTTCAAAGGTAAGGCATTTATTATATCGCTATTTCTGACTTTCACGTCGCACCTGCCTGGTTGAAAATGTTTTTCATGGTTTTGTATGCGGGGCGCTGTCCTCAAATAATCGCATGGTGTACTTTCGCCGTAAAGCCTTTTTGAAATCTGATACAGCAGCTGGATTAACAAGAAGTTAAGCTTTATTTTGATGTATTACACTTGTGATTTAATGAAAGTTAAATATTTATAATTCTGTAGTTTGAATTTCGCGCTCTGCAATTTCACCGGATGTGGTCTCACCACTCTCACCTCCACTTTGTTCAATAAAAACCTGTCCTACATCCAGACCTCCAAACGTACATTAAATTTCACACTCACTTATCGTCCCAGATCGAAGAATACCACGTAGAGGGGGGTGCTGTCACATCTGCTCCTGCAACGCTACTTACAGTTCATCCTGTGTCTCCTTGCCCTGCTGCCTCCCCCAGTGCTCTTTCCCTCTCTATGTGTGTGTGTGTGAAAAAAGTCAAGTGATTGGAAGACTTTCTGAATGCACTGTATAGCCCTATATATATATATATATATATATATATATATATATTAGTCCGAGCCAACCTCTTTCAGGTAATACAGTCAATGCACCACTAGCCTTATATTTAGCTAATCAATGGTGGGTTATGCATAATAAGCTTCTAATTTATAGCCTCTGACGCTTGCACAATACGCAAGCACCTGTGCACCTGTGCTCTCCTTAAAATACGTCCCTTAGCTCTTGGAATCCCATGCAGGAAAAGCTAGACAAGGTGTGTGCCTTTCCAAATCATGTCCAAGCAATGGAATTTACCACAGGTGGACTCCAATCAAGTTGTAGAAACATCTCAAGGACGCTCAATGTTAACAGGATGCACCTGAACTCAATTTCTAGTCTCATTGCGAAGGTTCTGAATACTTATGTAAATAAGGGATTTCTGTTTTGCTTTTTTACACATTTTCAAACATTTCTAAAAACTGTTTTTTCTTTATCGTTATGTGGTATTGTGTGTAGATTGATGAGGGAAACATTGAATTTAATACATTTTTGAAAAAGGCTGTTACATAAAAAAATGTGGACAAAGCCAAGGAGTGAATACTTTCCGAAGGCACTGTACATCAAGTATTTGACACATAAGTCAATTGCATTCATGTCTGTCGGGTTTCTCTCTCTCTCATATATATATATAGTACCAGTCAAAAGTTTGAAAACACCTACTCATTATTTTTACAAGTCGAATCATGTAGTAACCAAAAAAGTGTTAAACAAATCAAAACATATTTTATACTGTATATAAGTAGCCACACTTTGCCTTAATGACAGCTTTGCACACTCTTGGCATTCTCTCAACCAGCTACATGAGGAATGCTTTTCCAACAGTCTTGAAGGAGTTCCCACATATGCTGAGCACTTGCTGGATGCTTTTCCTTCACTCTGCGGTGCAACTCATCCCAAACCATCTCAATTTGGTTGAGGTCGGGGGATTGTGGAAGCCAGGTCATCTGATGCAGCACTCCATCACTCTCCTTAGTCAAATAGCCCTTACACAGCCTGGGGTTGTTTTGGGTCATTGTCCTGTTGAAAAACAAATGACAGTCCCACTAAGCGCAAACCAGATGGGATGGCGTATCGCTGCAGAATTCTGTGGTAGTAATGCTGGTTAATGCTGGAATTCTAAATAAATCACTGACAGGGTCACCAGCAAAGCACCCCCACACCATTACATCTCCTCCTCCCTGCTTCACGGTGGGAACCACACATGCGGAGATTCGTTCACCTCGTCGGCGTCTCACAAAGACAAGGTGGTTAGAACCAAAAATCTCAAATTTGGACTCATCAGACCAAAGGAAAGATTCCCACCAATCTAATGTCCATTGGTCATGTTTCTTGGCCAAGCAAATTCTCTTCTTCTTATTGGTGTCCTTTATTAGGTTTTTCTTTGCAGCAATTCGCCCATGAAGGCCTGATTCATATAGTCTCTTCTGAACAGTTGATATTGAGATGTGTCTGTGACTTGAACTCTGTAATCTGAGGTGCAGTTATCTCTAATGAACTTATCCTCTGCAGCAGAGGTAACTCTGGGTCATCAGTTTCATCATAGCGCTTGATGGTTTCTGCGACTGCACTTGAAGAAACTTTCAAAGTTCTTGTAATGTTACGCATTGACTGACCTTCATGTCTTAAAGTAATGATGAACTGTCGTATCTCTTTGCTTATTTGAGCTGTTCTTGCCATAATATAGACATGGTATTTTACCAAATAGGGCTGTCTTCTGTATATCACCCCTACCTTGTCACAACACAACAGATTGGCACAAACACATTAAGAATGAAAGAAATTCCACAAATTAACTTTTAACAAGGCACACCTGTTAATTGAAATGCATTCCAGGTGACTACCTCATGAATCTGGTTGAGAGAATGCCAAGAGTGTGCAAAGCTGTCATCAAGGCAAAGGGTGGATACATTGAAGAATCTCAAATATATGTTGAATTGTTTAACACTTTTCTGGTTACTACATACAGTATATATACAGTGCCTTGCGAAAGTATTCGGCCCCCTTGAACTTTGCGACCTTTTGCCACATTTCAGGCTTCAAACATAGAGATATAAAACTGTATTTTTTGTGAAGACTCAACAACAAGTGGGACACATTCATGAAGTGGTACGACATTTATTGGATATTTGAAACTTTTTTAACAAATCAAAAACTGAAAAATTGGGCGTGCAAAATTATTCAGCCCCCTTAAGTTAATACTTTGTAGCGCCACCCTTTGCTGCGATTACAGCTGTAAGTCGCTTGGGGTATGTCTCTCTGTTTTGCACATCGAGAGACTGAAATTTTTCCCCATTCCTCCTTGCAAAACAGCTCGAGCTCAGTGAGGTTGGATGGAGAGCATTTGTGAACAGCAGTTTTCAGTTCTTTCCACAGATTCTCGATTGGATACAGGTCTGGACTTTGACTTGGCCATTCTAACACCTGGATATGTTTCTTTTTGAACCATTCCATTGTAGATTTTGCTCTATGTTTTGGATCATTGTCTTGTTGGAAGACAAATCTCCGTCCCAGTCTCAGGTATTTTGCAGACTCCATCAGGTTTTCTTCCAGAATGGTCATGTATTTGGCTCCATCCATCTTCCCATCAATTTTAACCATCTTCCCTGTCCCTGCTGAAGAACAGCAGGCCCAAACCATGATGCTGCCACCACCATGTTTGACAGTGGGGATGGTGTGGTCAGGGTGATGAGCTGTGTTGCTTTTACGCCAAACATAACGTTTTGCATTGTTGCCAAAAAGTTCAATTTTGGTTTCATCTGACCAGAGCACCTTCTTCCACATGTTTGGTGTGTCTCCCAGGTGGCTTGTGGCAAACTTTAAACAACACTTTTTATGGATATCTTTAAGAAATAACTTTCTTCTTGCCACTCTTCCATAAAGGCCAGATTTGTGCAATATACGACTGATTGTTGTCCTATGGACAGAGTCTCCCACCTCAGCTGTAGATCTCTGCAGTTCATCCAGAGTGATCATGGGCCTCTTGGCTGCATCTCTGATCAGTCTTCTCCTTGTATGAGCTGAAAGTTTAGAGGGACGGCTAGGTCTTGGTAGATTTGCAGTGGTCTGATACTCCTTCCATTTCAATATTATCGCTTGCACAGTGCTCCTTGGGATGTTTAAAGCTTGGGAAATATTTTTGTATCCAAATCCGGCTTTAAACTTCTTCACAACAGTATCTCGGACCTGCCTGGTGTGTTCCTTGTTCTTCATGATGCTCTCTGCGCTTTTAACGGACCTCTGAGACTATCACAGTGCAGGTGCATTTATACGGAGACTTGATTACACACAGGTGGATTGTATTTATCATCATTAGTCATTTAGGTCAACATTGGATCATTCAGAGATCCTCACTGAACTTCTGGAGAGAGTTTGCTGCACTGAAAGTAAAGGGGCTGAATAATTTTGCACGCCCAGTTTTTCAGTTTTTGATTTGTTAAAAAAGTTTCAAATATCCAATAAATGTCGTTCCACTTCATGATTGTGTCCCACTTGTTGTTCATTCTTCACACAAAAAAATGCAGTTTTATATCTTTATGTTTGAAGCCTGAAATGTGGCAAAAGGTCGCAAAGTTCAAGGGGGCCGAATACTTTCGCAAGGCACTGTATTATCCATCCATATGGTGAACTGCTGGCCCCGTAGACAATGATGGAAGTTGTCGCAGATAGCCCATTTCATGGCAAAGAACTCAGTCCTGTGTGCAGGATACCTTGACTGTGCATAACTGGGTGACTTTACTTTATTTATTTGATATTGAGAGGCCGGTCCTATATGGGCAGGTCTCAGAACTAGGAAACTGAAACTGATCAACGAATTAATTTGCGTACTACTAAACTGTTTTTTCAACCCACAATGGCGAAAGGAGAAGATATCGATTTGGTTGAGGATATAATTATAACGCCATTCTCAAGACAAACTTTTCAAGAAACGTTAGACATTGTCAGGAGAGGTAGACGCCGACGCTACAAAGCCGACGCTACAAAGACAGGCTCCGAGAAGCACCGCAAACTGTACTGCTGGGAATGCCTATTATTTGCAAGTGATCGATTTGGTGTTTGGAGCCACACTGGCTTTGCAAACCTGAGTTGTCTAACCAAGGCAGCAACGAGACACCAAAGTACGGCTGATTTGCACTTTAAAAAAAAGTATGTTCATCTCTAGGAGACAGAACACTGCTTCCTGAGCTGTATGACGGCTAGTTTGTTATTTGACAAGAAATTTGTGGAGTGGTTGAAAAACAAGTTTTAAAACAAATATTAATGACTCCAACCTATGTGTATGTAAACTTCCAACTTCCGAAAAATCTTGCATATCTTAATTTATTTCCACAATTAACTAATACTATGTCTAATGATGTAGGCACTTCCTACGAATGATTGTTACCTATAACCAGGACTGGCACAACTAAAATTACATCTTTGGCAAGCAATTATTGTGATTCAATCTATACTGCCCCTAACATCATTACCCCATAGCAACATATGTTGTATACATACACGCACTCTCCCCATCCTTTCCCCACAAACAAACACAAGCTCAGATGTTCAACAGTTGTTCCATCCCAGAGCCCAACTCAAGAGAATACTTGATGTCTGAATGTGTGTACAGTTGGAGCTGTTTGAGAAGGCATTACAAATTGGACAAGAATGGGGAGATTTGATGAACCAATGTCTAGTTTTAGCGGATGGAGCTCGGATACACCCCTATCCCCCGAAACACACACACACACACTGGTCCCCCATTGTGACCATTTTCCCAAGCAACTCTGTGCAGCCAGACCACTCAATTTTTTGTGCCACTAGGGTCACAATAATTTGTCCCGTCTCATTGTCCGAGTGTGACCCCTCTACCCATGGGTCCACCGGAGTCCCCACAGGCAAGGTACGAGGTCGTCAAGGTTCTCATTAGCAGCTTTGAGAAATTCCTCCTATATTATGCTCATCCATCCGCGGGCTTCGGCTTTGTTTTATCAACCCTGCCAGGCAGGCTCAGACTCTTGAGGGGGAAGTGCTGCTTTAGTGGGTCTTTGATCGTGTTTATCTTTCTGTTTTGGATGTGTATAGGCTACTTGCAGTAGGCCTTTAAAACAGATAAGGACTTCTCCTTAGTTTGTGGATCTCTCAGGTGGGTGTCTAGGATATAAGGTTGGGGACCATTCCATCATGATAGGACAATACATTTATTTAAAATGTACATCCCATATCTGCACAAATTGAAAACTCTCTCTCTCCGTCACAACTCCTGCTCGCGGACACACATGGGCTCTGGCTTTTGCAAGCATTTTCCTTTTTCACTCACTTAACTCATCACACTTTTTCAATCACACAAACACACACTCCATCTTCCGTCACAGCCACAGCCTGAATTGCTCGCGAAGGCTATTGTTCTCACTGTATATCCCCCTTTTTCGTACCTGGGACAGCACAGCACCTAAGCCATTGCTGGACGAATCCACAGACAGTATGAAGTGTTCGTTGAAGTTGAGGTGGCCCAATAAGACCTTGTCCAGCAAGGCTTGCTTTAACTGGAGAAAGGGCTACTTTTCCAGTCAGCCGAGCGTCACTTCTTCATTGTGCAGCGTGGAGCCTTGTGCCCAGTTGTCAACCCAAATAGAGGCTTTGCAATGGTTGCGCAGGCTTGAATGAACTGTTGTTAATACACCACCATCGTGACCTCAGTTTCTTCTGAGAGGGGAGGTCCATTCCATCTTCCATCAGGTCAGCTCCCATCATGCCTGTAATGGCCTTTACCTTTTAAGGAATCTTAGCTATGCCATCCGCACTGATGACATGCCCCAAGAACATCACAGACCTTCGCAACAAGTTACACTTTTTTTGGAGCCAGCTTTAGGTTGTGAGCCTTAAGACGTTCAAAGACCAGGTCTTCAGTGGCCACACATACCAAGACATCATCAAGGTAACACAGCAGGCTAGGAAAGTACTGATCCCGGAAGATGTTTAGCATCATCCTCATGGATGTTGCAGGAGTGTTACATAACCTCTGTGGCATACGGTTGTATTCATACAATCCAAATGGTGATGCAAATGTTGTGAATCTCCAATCATCCTTATGCATTTCCACATTGTAGTAGTAAGGTTCACCGTTTAAAAAAAGGCATTTTTACCTAAATCAGCCGGCGTGTCAACCTGCTGAGGGAGTGGATGAGCATCTTTGATGGTGCGAGCATTGAGCCCAGGAAAGTCAACACAGAGTCTCAGGTCCCCAGACTTCTTCCAGACAAGGACAAGGGGTGAGGCAAACTCACTACTTGACTTCCTTATGATTTCACATTCCTCCATCTTTTTGAATGCTTGCTTGAGCTTCTCATGCTGATTAGGTGAAAAGAGTCGGTATGGCATCCAAAAGGGTTTCTCATCACTGAGTCGGATGCAATGAAAACAGCCAGCAGCTTTTCCACAATCCAACTTATGCCTGTAAAAGATGGACTGGTACTCAGCTATGAGCTGGATAAGCTTCTCCTTACCAGCAGGAGACACTTGACAGGAGTTAACGTCAAAATCAATCAAAGGTAAGTCACGTAAAACACCCAAACTGATTGAACTCTCAAGTCCGTCAGTATCGTCAGTCATCAGTCAGAGTCAAGTCATCTTGACGGTCAGTGAGTATGTCAGTCGCTCTCTGCACATGCCGCTGCAAAGCTGTTGGTGAATCATCAGTCACGCGCAAATACTCATAGTCCTCTAAAGCCATGCAGGTTAGGACATTAGATAGCGTGGCATTTTGTCTCAATATCACTGCCATCTGAGAATGGTTGATCACTTTAACAGGAAGCCACCCATCCCTCCACAACATAGCTACAGTCCTCACTACCATGACATACCTTGGTGTTGTACTTGAACCGCTGGGCTCGCTAATGACAGCACTGCCAGGTTCTGAGTGTTTCGTAGACTGCCCCAGACTAAGTGCTCCTGCGTAAGCTCTAGCGTCCCAGTCCCTTAAAGTCCCGTAGTTCCAACTTTGTCAGATACTTCACTGTCTGTCCATCTCTCCACATTAGCCATCATGCTGATTAGCTAGCTCTCCTCACCACTGATACTCTCCGGAGTGAAAACCATCTTGCACCGGTATTCACTTGTCTTCAGCTAATGAAGTAAGTGCTTTAGGAGATTACTGCCTAAGACGAGTTCATCTCTCTGGCCCTAAACCACCAGTGTAGGTACGGCGACACTACAGCCGTACGCCTCCGTCTCCAGCTCACATCCTCCCGAAGGACTCGTCTTCGACCCACCACAACCAACCAAAACCACCTCTGTGGGACACAATGAAGGGCTTTTCAACACTCCTCCATGCAACAGCTCAGGTAAGACACTAGAGCTCAGGGTACAGGCCATCAACCCACTGTCAAGCATAGCTCATACTTCCACTTTGCCTCCTATTAACACATTAGTATAGAATAAATGATCATAGAGTCTCTGTGCGTTCTGCATTATGCTGCTCTTCTCCATCTTAATTTCATCACAAACACTGTTATATACAGACTCCAAATCAACATATATCACTGATGGGGACTCCACAAAATATTTTATTTAATGTAAAATATCTTTACATTAAAAACCAAGTCTGTCAGATATCCAGTCGTTCTAATGAATTAAAATGTCCCTTGATCTTCAAGAATAGGACTTGGACATATAGATTAGCCTAATTGTTTTACCTGATCATAACTACAAAGGACTTATTAGCCTACTCTGTTTATGACTTTGTAGTCATGGAGCACTGATTAGGCTCATTGCTTTGAGTTGCTTCTCTCATGAAATTATCTGCTTTGAGCTCTACTGAAAAGTGCTATTTGCATGTGAAAAATGTTGTTTATTTAAAGCTTTTCAAGACCTAAGTTGACCACCTGCAGTCCATGCATTTCATTTGACCTTTATTTAAAACAGGGAGTCACAATTAAGACCAGGGTCTCTTTCATAAGGGAGCCCTGCATATCGAGAGGTGCAGCGGTCTAAGGCACTGCATCCCAGTCCCTGGTTCGAATCCAGGCTGTATCACATCCGGCCATGATTGGGAGTCCCATAGGTGGGCACAATTGGCCCAGCGTCGTCTGGGTTTGGCTGGGGTAGGACGTCATTGTTAACAATGATTTGTTCTTAACTGAATTGACTAGTTAAATAAAGGTTAATATATATATATATATACAGTATTAATAAGGCAATTATGAAGATAAAATCCAATCCAAATCAGTTGGTAGAGCAAGGCGCTTGCAACTCCAGAGTTGTGTGTTCGACTCCTAAGAGGGAACAGTACGAAAAAGTACTGTAAGTCGCTCTGGATAAGCGCGTCTGCTAAATGACTAAAATGTAAATGAAAATACAATGTAAAGCAAACTAAAATACAGCACACCACACATATTTAAGAAAAACAGTTACATTACTCAGTGAGCAGGTCCCCAATCAATATTTAAATTGCCAGAGCCACACCAGAGCATCCAATTGTAATGTATTTTGTAGGTCGTTCCAGTTATGAGGTACATTAAAACTACAGCGATTTCCTCCCCCCTTGGTGTTTTTTGTTGCATCGCAACCTGTAATTTAAATGGGTTTTTATTTTATTTCATGTAATATAGTCCAAGTTGGTGAAGTGAAATGGAAAAAAATGACTGATTTCAAAATATTATAAAAAATAAAAACGTAAAAGTGGTGCGTGCATATGTATTCACCCCCTTTGCTATGAAGGCCCTAAATAAATAAGATCTGGTGCAACCAATTACCTTCAGAAGTCACGTAATTAGTTCAATAAAGTCCACCTGTGTGCAATCTGTGTCACATGATCTGTCACATGATCTCAGTGTTTTGAAAGGCCCCAGAGTCTGGAACAAAACTAAGCAAGGTGCACCACCAAGCAAGCGGCACTATGAAGCCCAAGGAGCTCTCCAAACAGGACAGGGACAAATTTGTGGAGAAGTACAGATCAGGGTTGGGTTACAAAAAAATATCAGAAACTTTGAACATTCCACGGAGCACCATTAAATCCATTATTAAAAAATGGGAAGAATATGGCACCACAACAAACCTGCCAAGAGAGGGCCTCCCACCAAAACTCACGGACCAGGCAAAGAGGGTATTAATCAGAGGCAACAAAGAGACCAAAGATAACCCTGAAGGATTGGGTATCTGCCCATAGGACCACTTTAAGCTGTACACTCCACAGAGCTGGGCTTTACGAAAGAGTGGCCAGAAAAAAATAAGCAAACATGTTTGGTGTTCGCCAAAAGGCATGTGGGAGACTTCCTAAACATATGGAAGAAGGTACTCTGGTTAGATGAGACTAAAATGTTGCTTTTTGGCCATCAAGGAAAACGCTATGTATAGCGCAAATCCAACACCTCTCATCAACCTGAGAACACCATCCCCACAGTGAAACATGGTGGTGACAGCATCATGCTGTGGGGGTGTTTTTCACCAGCAGGGACTGGGAACTGAAGGAATGATAGATGGCGCTAAATACTGGGAAATTCTCGAGGGAAACCTGTTTCAGTCTTCCAGAGATTTGAGACTGGGATAGAGGTTCACCTTACAGCAGGACAATGTCCCTAAACATACAGTTAAAGCAACACTCAAGTGGTTTAATGGGCAACATTTAAATGTCTTGGAATGGCCTAGTCAAAGCCCGACCTCAATCCAATTGAGAATATGTGGTAAGGCTTAAAGATTGCTGTGCACCACCAGAACCCATCCAACTTGAAGGAGCTGGAGCAGTTAGATGTGCCAAGCTTATAGAGACATACCCCAAGAGACTTGCAGCTGTAATTACTGCAAAAGGTGGCTCCACAAAGTATTGTCTTTGGGGGGTGAATAGTTGTGCATGCTCAAGTTTTCTGAGCATAAAATCTTATTTCTTGTTTGTTTCACACAAACAAATATTTTGCATCTTCATAGTGGTAGGCATGTTGTGTAAATCAAATGATACAAACCACCCCCAAAATCATTTTAATTCCAGCTGGTAAGGCAACAAAATAGGAAAAATGCCAACGGGGATGAATACTTTCGCAAGCCACTGTAAAAGCGGATTTAGCTAATTCAGTGGAGACGAACCTCAAGAGTTAACCAATCCTTTATGGAACGGTGGGGACTGTGAAGAGAAACACACAAAGGCCCAGACATACGCACTCTACACACACGTACATTGTAATATTGTTGTAATGTTGGTATTATACATTTTGTATTGTAGATATGTAGTGGTGTAACAATGTTAAATGATGTACTGTTTAATATTTTGTTATATGTAAGTGCTTTAATGTGGTTGGACCCCAGGAAGAGTAGCTGCTGCCTTGTCATCAGCTAATGGGGATCCCTAATACATATAAATACAAATACGGTGATTCTCTCAGAATTCTCTCAGAATACACATGAAATACACATACACATGTGTATTTGGAGTGTATAGCCAATATTGGGGACTGTGACATCGTTTCCCAGAAACAGAAACTGACATTCAATCTCGGTTCTTACTCTTTACCACAGCCACAAAGTCAAAATTGTCCATATCGTATAACTGCATGAAAACAAGAAGTGTGGTTAAAATCACATTTTAGGAAGATAAATTGTAGAAATAGGTGGGCTTTATGACTCGCCCTATCTCTTCTCACTTTTCACTCGCACACATGTCTCTCACTTTTTTAATATCCCCCCTCCTCTCTCTCTCTCTCACACACGTTTTTAATATCCCCCTCCTCCTCTCTCTCTCTCCTCTCTCTCTCACTTTTTTAATATCCGCCCTCCTCTCTCTCTCACTTTTTTAATATCCCCCCTCCTCTCTCTCTCTCTCCTCTCTCTCTCTCGCTTTTTTAATATCCCCCTCCTCTCTCTCTCTCTCTCTCCTCTCTCACTTTTTTAATATCCCCCTCCTCTCTCTCTCTCCCTCACTTTTTTAATATCCCCCCTCCTCTCTCTCTCTCTCTCTCACTTTTTTAATATCTCCCCTCCTCTCTCTCTCTCTCTCCTCTCTCTCTCTCTCACTTTTTTAATATCCCCCCTCCTCTCTCTCGCTCTCTCTCACTGTCAGGACCCGGTTACGAACCTGGGTCTCCGGAGTGAGAAACAGTCACTTAACCAACTGAGCCACGAATAGTCAGCAGAACCCAGAAGATGAGGCAGACACAGCAGTACTTAAGACGGTGTATTTAATAAAGTAAAAAGGAGAAGACCTTAAATACAAAAATTGCAAATCCAAAAGGTGGTAGGAATAGCACAAAAAAGCCTCAAGAGACACT
Organism: Oncorhynchus masou masou; assembly: GCF_036934945.1. Lineage (NCBI taxonomy): Eukaryota > Metazoa > Chordata > Actinopteri > Salmoniformes > Salmonidae > Oncorhynchus > Oncorhynchus masou. The sequence continues at coordinate 52,455,147 of NC_088222.1, forward strand.
CAAAAACAAAAACAGAATTCCACAAGAGCATCCACCGGAATCGACAGGAAAACACAGAACACTAGGGCTGGGTGCTAACATACAAACACAGAGCACAGAACTGAGGGAAACTAAGGGTTTAAATACAATCAGGGGAAACGAGGTACAGGTGCAAATAATAATGGGGAACAAGGGAAAAAACATAAGGTCAAAAAGCACAATGGGGGCATCTAGTGACCAAAACCCGGAACAACCCTGGCCAAATCCTGACAGAATCCCCCTAGGAACGGCTCCTGACGTTCCTACCAGCTCTCTCAGGGTGGAGGGCCCTGAACTGACGAATGAGGTCAGGATCCAGGATGTCTTTGGCAGGAACCCAGGAGCGCTCCTCGGGACCGTAGCCTTCCCAGTCCACCAGATACTGCCAGGACCGCTGCACCCGGCGGGAATCCAGTATCCGATGGACGGTATAAGCCGGCTGGCCTCCAATGACACGAGGCGGAGGTCTGTCTGCCGGGACAAGGGGAGAAAAACAACAGGTTTTAACAATGAAATGTGAAATGTGGGATTAATCTTAAGGGATCTGGGTAAGTGTAGGCGATAAGAAACTGGGTTAACTCTCCTGGCAACCTTGAAGGGACCGATGTATTTTTGGGACAGCTTGCGAGACTCCACCCGTAGAGGTAAGTTTCTTGTGGAGAGCCAGACTCTCTGGCCGGGGCGCAGGGTAGGCCCGGGACGGCGACGTCTGTTGGCTTGTTGTTGGTACCTCTGTGAGGAACGCATAAGATTAAGACGGGTCTTCCTCCACATAAGCCGACAGCGTCTGACGAACTTCAAGGCTGAAGGCACTCTGACTTCTGCCTCCTGGTCCGGGAACAATGGAGGAGCATAGCCAAACTGACACTGTGCGGGGACATACCAGTGGAGGAGGAGCGCAAGGTGTTGTGCGCGTATTCGGCCCAAACAATAAAGGATGACCATGTGGACGGGTTGTCACGAGTCATACATCGGAGGGTGGTTTCCAGCTCTTGATTCATCCTCTCTGTTTGGCCGTTGGACTCCGGATGGTACCCTGAAGATAGACTGGCAGAAGCCCCCATGAGTTGGCAGAAGGCCTTCCAAAACCTTGAGGCGAACTGGGGACCTCTGTCAGAAACCATATCTTGAGGAATGCCGAAGACTCGGAACACATGATTAATTACCAACTCAGCCGTTTCCTTGGCAGAAGGTAACTTAGTCAGAGGGACGAACCTGGCCGCCTTTGAAAACCTGTCGATTATGACTAGGATAGTAGTATTGCCATGGGATGGAGGAAGTCCAGTAATAAAGTCCAATGAGATATGGGACCAGGGTCTGTGGGGAACAGGTAAAGGGTGAAGGAGTCCTTGAGGGCGGAGGTGAGAAGATTTGCCCTGGCAGCACACGGGACAGGCATTGACGAAAGTGGCAACGTCTTCTCTTATGGTAGGCCACCAGAACTTACGCTGGATGAACTCCAAGGTGCGACCTACGCCCGGATGACAGGTGAGGCGAGAGGAGTGCCCCCACAGAAGGACCTGAGTCCTCACTGCCTTGGGGACAAACAACCGATTGGCAGGACCTCCTTTCGGGTCCGGTTCGCTAGCTTGAGCACGTCTCACGGTATCCTCAACTTGCCACGAGATCGGAGCCACAATCTTAGCAGCAGGAAGGACAGGCATGTCCGTGTCATCTCGAATGGCAGGAGCGTAGACTCGGGACAGGGCATCCGGTTTGAGATTCTTCGACCCGGGCCGATAGGTGAGGATAAACTGGAATCGATTGAAGAAAAGAGACCATCTAGCTTGTCTAGAGTTCAACCGCTTCGCCTGCTGGATATACTCCAGATTTTTGTGGTCCGTAAGCACTTGAAACGGGTGAGAAGCCCCCTCGAGCCAGTGTCTCCATTCCTTCAATGCCATCTTAACCGCTAGGAGTTCACGATCCCCCACATCGTAGTTCCTCTCAGTCGGGGTAAGCCGGTGTGAGAAGAAAGCGCACGGATGAAGCTTCTTGTCTTCACCCCTCTGAGACAGGACAGCTCCAACACCAACCTCTGATGCGTCTACCTCCACCACAAATGGTTCATCCGTAGTCGGTAGTATCAGGATGGGAGCAGAGAGAACGCGCTGCTTGAGTCCTTGGAAGGCCGTCTCAGCTTCTCTTCCCCACAAAAACCTTGCATTGCCACCCTTGGTTAAAGCTGAGAGAGGGGCTGCCACCAAGCTGAAGTTCTTGATGAACTTGCGGTAAAAGTTTGTGAAGCCCAGGAAACGCTGAACTTCCTTAACGGATTTGGGGGTGGGCCAATCCGCTACCGCCCCTACCTTCCTGGGGTCCATTTGGACTCGACCGGGTTCCACTACAAATCCCAGGAATTGTACTGGATGAATGGAATTCACATTTTTCCGGCTTAACGTACAGATGGCTGTCCAGGAGGCGTTTGAGTACTTGTCTGACATGCTTAGTGTGTTCTTGAAGGGAGCTCGAAAAGATGAGGATGTCATCCAAGTAAACGAACACAAATATGTTAAGCATATCCCTAAGCACATCGTTTATGAGCGCTTGGAACACCGCTGGGGCGTTGGTCAGGCCGAAAGGCATCACCAAGTATTCATAGTGACCAGTAGGCGTGTTGAAAGCGGTCTTCCACTCGTCACCAGGTCTGATCCGCACAAGATGGTATGCGTTCCGCAGGTCAAGCTTAGTGAAAACAACTGCTTCCTGGAGCAGCTCGAAGGCTGTGGCCATAAGGGGTAGCGGGTAACGGTTACGGACGGTTATGGCATTGAGTCCCCGGTAGTCGATGCAAGGACGTAATCCACCGTCTTTCTTGGCCACAAAGAAAAACCCTGCTCCCGCCGGGGAGGTGGATGGACGCATGAGGCCTGCTTCCAGAGCGTCCTTGATGTAGGTATCCATAGCAGCTCGTTCGGGTGGAGATAGGGAAAAGATCCGACCCCTGGGGGGCAAGTGCCCGGAAACAGGTCGATGGGGCAATCGTAAGGTCTATGGGGTGGTAGCATGGTGGCCCTCTGTTTGCTAAACACCAGTTTGAGGTCATGGTAACACTCGGGAACTCGGGTCAGGTCGATGGATTCTAAAGACTCGGGAGTAGAACTCGGGAATTCTGGAAAATACAAGTAGCTTGGCACGTAGGACCCCACTGCTTGATAGTGCCCACAGACCAGTCGATGTGAGGGTTATGGCTGTGAAGCCAGGGGTATCCAAGGACGAGAGGGAACTCGGAACAGGAGATCAAATGAAAGTTCATCAATTCCTGGTGTTGTGAAACTGAAAGTCGCAAGGAGGTAGTGACATGAGTGACAAGTCCAGATCCCAAAGGGCTTCCATCCAATGTAGTGACCCTCATGGGTTCACTTAGAGGTTCAGAGGGAACGCCATTCTCCTTCGCCCAGACAACATCCATGAAGTTACCTGCGGCTCCAGAGTCTACCAAGGCTTGAAGGTGAAGCTTGTGGTTGTCCCAGGAGAGGGTGACTGGAATGAGCAGACGGGAGTTGGACGGATGGGAGGAGGTTATGTTTCCCGTTACAGTTCCCCCGGTCTGTACGGGACAGAGCGTTTCCCTGGAGCCCGGGACACGTGGAACGGAAATGGCCCGGTTTGCCGCAATATAGACAGCGTCGCTCCCTCATCCGGCGGTCTCTCTCAGCCTGGGAGATGCGTCCAATCTGCATGGGTTCCGATGGAGCCAGCGAGGATAAAGGTGGGGACTCGGAGCTGGGACTGATAGGGGCTAGAGGTCTACGGTTGAGTTCTCTCTCTCTCAGACGCTGGTGAGGCCAACTTGATCAGGGACTCGAGATTGTCCGGTGGTTCCCGAGTGGCCAGTTCATCTTGGATAGTGTCGGAAAGGCTTTTCAGAAAGCACACCGTGAGCACCTCGTTGTTCCAGCCACTTGCTGCTGCCACCGTGCGGAACTGGATGGCATAGTCCGTCACGCTGCGCCAACCTTGGTGGAGAGTCAGGAGCTGTTTGGCTGAGTCAGAACCACTGCTTGGGCCTTGAAACACTCGTTTGAATTCCTCAGCAAAGGCAGAGTAGCTGGCACAGCAGGAACTATGGGCATCCCACACAGCAGTAGCCCAGGCCAGGGCTTTTCCCGACAGCAGGGTGATGATATAAGCGATCTTAGACCGGTCGGTGGGAAACGACGAGGGTTGTAGCTCAAAGGAGAGAGAACATTGGGTGAGAAACCCTTTACAAGCACTTGGATCACCTGAGAACCGTTGGGGAGGTGGAAGACGAGGTTCAGCCAGGGGGTTAACTGCCATGGGTACGTGAATCTGAGGTACTGGGACGGGAACTGTTGCCGGGGTAAGACGATCAGATATTTGCTTAATGGAAGTCAGCATCTCCGACAGAAGATGAGAATGTCTAGCCATTAAGGCCTCTTGCTGAACCAGGGCGGCTTCGTGGCGTTGGACAGTCTCCTGGTGGTGGGACAGCATGGCAAAAAGGTCCTGGGAACTGGCTGCCTCTGGGTTCATTTTTGGCTCTGTGTTTCTGTCAGGACCCGGTTACGAACCTGGGTCTCCGGAGTGAGAAACAGTCACTTAACCAACTGAGCCACGAATAGTCAGCAGAACCCAGAAGATGAGGCAGACACAGCAGTACTTAAGACGGTGTATTTAATAAAGTAAAAAGGAGAAGTCCTTAAATACAAAAATGGCAAATCCAAAAGGTGGTAGGAATAGCACAAAAAAGCCTCAAGAGACAATCAAAAACAAAAACAGAATTCCACAAGAGCATCCACCGGAATCGACAGGAAAACACAGAACACTAGGGCTGGGTGCTAACATACAAACACAGAGCACAGAACTGAGGGAAACTAAGGGTTTAAATACAATCAGGGGAAACGAGGTACAGGTGCAAATAATAATGGGGAACAAGGGAAAAAACACAAGGTCAAAAAGCACAATGGGGGCATCTAGTGACCAAAACCCGGAACAACCCTGGCCAAATCCTGACACTCACACACTTTTTTAATACCCCCCCTACTCTCTCTCTCTCTCTCTCTCTCTCTCTCTCTCTCTCTCTCTCTCTCTCTCTCATCTCTCTCTCTCTCTCACACACTTTTTTAATATCCCCCCCCTCTCTCTCTCTCTTTCTCTCTCTCTCTCTCTCTCTCTCTCTCTCACTTTTTTAATATCCCCCCCCTCTCTCTCTCTCTCTCTCTCTCTCTCTCTCTCACACACACATAAGAAACCACACTCCCCCAGCCCCCTCTCTCACCACTGCTCTCTCGATCTGCCAGTTTCATTCATATGAGGATTGGTCCTGCACAGTTTTCCTCTAATCCCACCCTTGACCCCATTTAGGACAGGATTGGTGGGTTTGGTTTACACACATATCCTGTCTATATAGCCTTCCGACAGTGCCAACGTCAGCTACAACTTCTCAAATCCAAGGAAAACTTTACTTACGCATCCTAAAAAGTATCGGGTACCACCATGAACTACAACGAGAAGAAAGACCCCAAACTGCAAATGATGCCCAGCACAGCCAATGGCCAAGCAAAACTAAAGGAGCTGGAAGCGCGGGGAAACTGGGGGAGTAAAGCCGAGTATATTTTAACGGTGATGGGAGCTATAATTGGACCTGGAAACGTGTGGAGATTCCCTTACTTGTGTTACAAAAACGGAGGGGGTGAGTGAAAACGGTTGTCACCAGTTACCACAGCCACAAATTCATAACCCCACCTATTTCTACAATTTATCTTCTTAAAATCTAATGTTAAACCTAACTCTAAACTTAAATTAAGACCAAAAAGCACATTTTAGTTTCATGAGTTTTTATGGGAAGCCAATTTGGACTTTGTGGCTGTAGTAACTAGTGAAAACCAGTAAAACTCTGATGTCCAAACGTCGGTCATTGGATCGCATTAGAGAAATGCATTTGATACACTGTGCGTAATTTCGTTAACAGTGACATTTGCACATATCTTGATTGAGCTGATTTTTCGTGTCTGGCAGGTGTGTTCTTCATTCCATATGTTTTGTTCTTGGTGACATGCGGGATCCCGCTATTCTTCCTGGAGACTTCTCTGGGACAATACACCAGCCAGGGAGGAATAACATGTTGGAGGAAGATGTGTCCGCTATTTGAGGGTAAACCTTTTTATGTTGGCGCATGGGGAAACATCAAATACTTATTTTCTAGTTATCCTAACTATTCTGTCATTTACCCACAAAGGCCCATCGGTGCTCAAGAAAATGCCTAACATATGCACAGGTTTCCCAAGTCAGGACCCCAATGAATGACGTACAACTTATTATATGCATTCTATGAACAGTAGAAAGTATAGCACACAAACTACAGTATTGGTTTTGGACAAGTTAAACCCTACATTTAATCTACTTGTACGTTTTTATTAAATATATGTACCGCTACAACCATTTTGGGACAAGTAAGATTTTCACAATCTATATTAAAATGGTGCGGAGTGCTAAAACATGTTCTTTTCCACAGGTATGGGCTATGCCTGTAACCTTGTCATCTCATTCAGTGCCATCTCCTATATTGTGATCTTGGCATGGGCCTTTTTCTATCTCTTCTCCTCCTTCAGTGCAGAGCTACCCTGGGCAAGCTGCGGAAACTGGTGGAACACTGGTAAGAGACTCAAAGACTCAATCATGGACACTCTTACTGACAGTTGTGGCTGCTTTGCGTGATGTATTGTTGTCTCTATCTTCTTGCCCTTTGTGCTGTTGTCTGTGCCCAATAACGTTTGTGCTGCTACCATGTTGTGCTGCTACCTCGTTGTGTTGCTAACATGTTGTTGTCATGTTGTGTTGCTACCATGCTGTTGTCATGTGTTGCTGCCATGCTATGTTGTTGTCTTAGGTCTCTCTTTATGTAGTGTTGTGTTGTCTCTCTTGTTGTGATGTGTGTTTTGTCCTATATTTTAATTTAATTATTTTTCTTTTCATTCCCAGCCCCCATCCCCACAGGAGGCATTTTGCCTTTTGGTAGGCCGACATTGTAAATAAGAATTTGTTCTTAACTGACTTGCCTAGTTAAATAAAGGTGAAATAAAAATAAATAACATAAAACAAGGCATGGGGAGAGGTCATAAGAGGCATGGGGAGGGGTCAAAGAGTTTGAGTTACCAGTGTACAACATTAACAACAGAGAGGGGACATAACTGGCAGTTAACCAAAGTGAATTAGGTGGACCATTCCTTTGTGATTGTTACATTTGTTTATTAAAGTTTAAGCTGTTGTACCCTGTTATTTTATTACACCATTTAAAAAAAAAACTTGTTATCTCATTACCATTAACTATTACCAAAACAAGGATCATTTAGTACCAGGCCTTAACGTTTGTGAACTACATTTTATTTTACCAAACTATATCTTGTAATACTATACCATGATATGGGGCGGTACAATGTAAGGAGGGTCAATCAAAAAGTTGAATTGTCAATTTCCAATGTGTGTTACATGTACCAAATCAACTTGTCTGCCCTAGACTCATGCATGGACGACAGCAAGCAGAATCGCAGCACCAACCTGACATCAAGACAGAATACCACACTACCAGTCATGGAGTTTTGGGAGTAAGCAGCCCCCCTTACTTTACGCATGTGACGTGTTGCGCAGGATTCCCAAACCTTCTCACTCACTCTCTCTCTCTCTCTCACTCACTCACTCACTCACTCACTCACACACACACACACACACAGGCGCAGGGTGCTGAACATTTCCGGGGGGATCGAGAAGATGGGCAACATCAGATGGGAGCTGGCGCTGTGTCTCCTTCTCACCTGGGTCATCTGTTACTTCTGTGTCTGGAAGGGAATTAAGTCCACAGGCAAGGTAAGAATCAATTCATACTAACTGACCTCTATGAACATCCCCACTCTATTTCCACAGTGGCATTGTGTGTGATATCCAGTATCACACTATTGTAACTACTACATCTACTGGTTAGAATGTGGTATGATTATTCTTTATCTACGTTTTATCTACCTATTTTGTATGTGCAGTAACTGATGCAACTGATGTCCTTGAGCCCCCTGCTTGTACCTTCCCAGCAAACATGCCCCAATTAGCCCCATGTGGGTATTATTTGGACACGGGCTAGCCCACGCCAAGCCCACACCAACCCAATATGGGCTAGCCCACACCAACCGATACTGATTAGCCCACACCAATCCCACATCAGCCCAACATGGACCCTGTTCTTTTTATGAATGGCTCTGCCCTGGTGTGAGTGGTCAGCTCCACTAAGACTGTTCAGCTCCACTCAGTTACATATCACCATAAGAGAAAACACTGTGTCTGGTGGTGGCTGTAACACGTAATGAAAAGTGAAGGCTGTCACGATTGCCGAGGCGACATATGTATGGTACTCCATTCACTGTGTGAACAGCTCCAATCCTGTGTGAATGTCTGTTCCTTTTCTGAATAAACAACTCCACCATCATGAGAGACCCACTATGAGAGACCCACTATGAGAGACCCACTATGAGAGACCCACTATGAGAGACCCACCATGAGAGACCCACTATGAGAGACCCACTATGAGAGACCCACCATGAGAGACCCACTATGAGAGACCCACTATGAGAGACCCACTATGAGAGACCCACTATGAGAGACCCACCATGAGAGACCCACTATGAGAGACCCACTATGAGAGACCCACTATGAGAGACCCACTATGAGAGACCCACCATGAGAGACCCACTATGAGAGACCCACTATGAGAGACCCACTATGAGAGACCCACTATGAGAGACCCACTATGAGAGACCCACTATGACCCACTGGGTGGAATCTGAAACATATTACGATTAACAAAAGAGGATGTGTAATGTAGCGTTATTAAGCATGGAATGTTAGACTTAAGTGCATGAAAGTGTGAATTCTGATTTTAAATTAAGTTTTGTGCTGAGCTGTTATTATCTGAGCTGTTATTATCTCCAGAGGTTTTGTGTAAGTGTATGAAAGTAAGTATTCTTATTTTAAATCTATGCCGTTTTGTCCTTAAGTTGTTATTGTCTATTACTGTTCTGTATTATTGTCACGGCTTTCGTCTGGTGAAGGAGGAGCGGACCAAAATGCAGCGTGGTTATTATTCATTTTATTTTAATAAGGAAACTATACACGATTAAACTAACAAAATAACAAACGTGCGAAAACCGAAAACAGCCCTATCTGGTGCAAAACACAGAGATGGGAACAATCACCCACAAACACATAGTGAAACCCAGGCTACCTAAATATGGTTCCCAATCAGAGACAATGACTAACACCTGCCCCTGATTGAGAACCATATCAGGCCAAACACAGAAATAGACAAACAAGACATCCAACATAGAATGCCCACTCAGATCACACCCTGACCAACCAAAACATAGAAACATACAAAGTAAACTATGGCCAGGGCATGACAATTATGTCATGTTTTGTGTGGAACCCAGTTTGAGTTGCGTTTGAGTATGTCCAGAGAGGACGTATAAAAAAGAAAATAAATAGTTCACGATCACGACATAACAAAAGTTATTTTGTCGAAATCACAATATGTTTTTCTTGTGATCACGACATAACAAAAGTTATTTTGTCGAAATCACAATATGTTTTTCTTGTGATCACGACATAACAAAAGTTATTTTGTCCAAATCACAATATGTTTTTCTTGTGATCACGACATAACAAAAGTTATTTTGTCGAAATCACAATATGTTTTTCTTGTGATCACGACATAACAAAAGTTATTTTGTCGAAATCACAATATGTTTTTCTTGTGATCACCACAAAACAAAAGTACCATGATTCATCTTTTCATTTGTTCAAATGCACGAACACGACATGATCGAGAAAGGAGCCCTGCGGCTGCATTACTCGCAATACGGGGCATTTAAGCCCTAAACGATGCATGACAGGCATCTCCTTCTCCCAGGCTGCGTACCGCCCCCAAGACCATAGTCAATCACATGCAAAGAACAATGCAGCTAACTTGTCTAGTCTTACAAGCTAGCTTGTTAGCTAGTTAGCTAGCAAGCTAGCTTGTTATCAATGCTGGTTGTTAGCTTGCATAACTGATATGTATATAATTATAAGGGACACATTGTTTTGTGGATAATATTTACATTGTCCACAAAACATAAATGCCCCATAAAGTCTTAGATGCCACAAGTGCTCTTAGCTCGAGGTAAGGGACATTTAGCGTGCTAACATTCTAATTTATAAACTGACAATGACTGCCAAACACAAATGAAGGCATGGTGTTAGCATTAAATGCACCAACCCTTAGTGTAGCAATCAATGAAAACATACTCCCTGATACACCGTTGTCTCTGCCGTCTTAGCTATATTGTCAATCTATCGTCAATGCGTTTACTCCTATTGATAGAGTTAATCTCATGATCTCGACAAAACAACTTTTGTTAAGCCGTGATCATGAGAAAATGATCTTGTGATCTCGATAAAACAGCTTTAATGTCGTAATCATGAAATAAATCATCTCGACATGACAAGGGATTTTGCATTTGGTAAATAAGGTATTTCTGTTTTGTATTTTTTTAAACATTTGCAAATATGTCTAAAATCCTGTTTATGCTTTGTTATTATGGGGTATTGTGTGTAGATTAATACATTTGATCCAGTTTAGAATAAGGCTGTAATGTAACAAAATATGGAAAAGGTCAAGGGGTCTGAATACTTTCGGAATGCACTCTATGTCCTCTCTGGACTTCCGTATGGGAATCCTAATAAAATACTAAAATACTTAATACAAAGCCCAGCTAGAAGAGGGGCTCATTGGAAGATTTGGGGGCATGGTTTGCAAGTAATTATTTTTGTGCAACCTTAACAGAGTGTGTTGTTCCAGTTTGTGTTCTGTTGTGTGATGCCCAATTTTTTGTGCATGTGACATATGAGAAACTAAACAGTTTATTTTGTAAAAAATATATGTATGATATTAACAACTTGTTTGTCTTTCTGAGTTCAATGTATCTCGTTCCCTAAAAAATACCTTTAAGAATTGAAAAGTATGCCATTCATGCATTGAACTAAATTGTAATAAATAAACACATTCCTTTTAAATAGCAAAGGCGCATCGGCCCAATGTGGGCAGCCTAAAAGGCCAATATGTTTGCTGGGTTTTAACTCACCCTTTAAGTCACTGAGAAAACCATATCACCTCAACGTTAAAGATCCTGAGATTTGTTGTTGAGCCTTTTTTTCTTCGAGAAAATGTATTCTGTGAGCTATACTGCTTTTCAATCAACAGGTAAGTCTTTGTTGTGTTCATTTTGTACTGATTTCTTGGCACAGCATTGTACATATCCATAAGTGTATCTATAATAGTGCACATTATGACTTGTTGTCTTACTCAATGACTTCACTCTGACTGCATATAGTCTCCACCAATTCAATATGACCATAACTCCCTCTACAAACTGACAGGGTTGTGTAGATTACAATGTACTAAGTCATTTCTGTTATCTCTCCTGTCAGGCTGCTTACTTTACGGCCACATTCCCATATGCCATGCTCCTGGTCCTGCTGATCCGCGGTGTCACTCTGCCTGGAGCCATAGACGGCATCATCTTTTACATTTACCCTGACATCTCTCGCCTCACAGACCCACAGGTAGACCAACAGTACATGGCTTGACACACACGCACACAGAAACACACACACCATCGTTATAATCATCATCATCACCGGCGATCACTCGGGGTCGAGGATGATTGTTCTCCTGATTGTTCTCCTGATTGTTCTCCTGATTGTTCTCCTGATTGTTCTCCTGATTGTCATCGAGTATGATTGTTCTCCTGGTGGATCCTGCTTGTGGGTCTTCAGATGGCTGAAAATGCCAATCCGGGAGCCGCACATTTTGGTGCTGTGTGGGCAGGGTTGAGTAGTGGTGGTGGATGGTGGTTGGGCCTTCTTGATGGGAATGTTCTTCATTCGAAGTTGCCGCTTGTCATATGCTGCACGTGAAGATCTTCATAAGTGCTTCTCCCTCATTGTCGACCTGTCTTTTTACAGTGTGCTCCCAACTGGAATATGTCTTGATGGCACTTTTTCAGGTTTGTTTTGATGTTATCCTCGTACCGCTTATTTTCTCCGCCCAGAGCACTCTTCCCTTAGTTTAGTTGTGAGTACAGCACCTGTTTCTGGAGGCAGGAGTTGGGCATCCTGACAAAATGGTCAGTCCATCTGAGCTGGTTTTGGGTGGTGGTGATGCTCTTCGTGTTCGGGCCACCTCCAGGAAACTGGTGTTTTGTGCGCTTGTCTTGAGAATGCTCCACTGGCACAGCTTAGATGGTGGTGTATTAACCAGTTGTGTCAGTGTTATTTCCTGGTAGTTGCTGGTTGAAAATACAATACATACTACACAGGACCTTCTGTTTGAATGGGCGTCAGTTTCGGTTTGCATGGTGATGGTTAATAGACCAATAACAAAGAGGGTTCCATACATCTATGCAAATAACATATCGTATTAAGTTCCCCCTTCCTCACCCAGACCACTCCCAGACAGTCCGAGCAAAATTCTTGCTTGAGAAATAGCTCTTTGCTAAAAAAGCTATTTTTGTCAATTTTAATTAAACTATTACAGTAAGGTACTTAATTGTTACCCATAAATTATTTGATATTGACATACAGTAAAAAAAACTACTGCATTGGGCCTTTAAGGTTGAAGAGCCTGCCGTCTATTCCGTACAGCATTTGGACTCACTGAGGCAGATTTTGGCCTGTGAGGTGGAGGATGGCAGCGATGAAGTTAGTGGAAAGGGTGGGTGCAATGATGCTGGAATTTTGCATTGTTACTGAGCACTGTTGCTGACATGTCATACATCAGCTGCAGTATTCTGGTGAATTTGTCAGGGCAGACAATTTTTTTTTTTACATAATCAGCATGATGGTTCACAGAGTCAATGGCATTTGTAAGGTCTTTACAGTGGTTGCTTCTTGCATTTGCCACGCAGTGAAAAATCATGTCCATGGTGACTTTGTTGGGCGAAAGCCACACTGACAATCTGGGAGGATTTCTTCTGACAGGGAAAGGAGTCCGTTGCCCAGTATGCGGGAAAGTGTTTTTCTGGTGGTGGAAATGAGGGAGATGCCTCCCTCTTGTCCACCAAAAAATTGTGATGATTAGGGTGTCCCTGAGTTCTGCAGGGATTTCCTCCTTGTCCTAGATCTTAAAGAGCAACGCATGTATTGTATGTGATCTAGGAGATCTGGCCCGCCTTCCTTTAGGATTTTCTCTGGAATCCTATCAGGACCAGCGGCCTTGTTGTTCCTCGTCTTCCTGATGGCATCTTGCAACTCCTGCAGGCTGGGTAGTTATCCCATGTCCTCCTTTGTGCTTCACTCTCAACTGCCCTCTCAACCGTTGTTTTTCTGTTGAGGAGCTCTTTGAAGTAGTCTTTCCAATGGGATTGGCTGGATTTGTCATCCTTTAGCAGCTTTGGCCCACCTTTGGAGCGGATTGGGTTTAGGCCGCGGTAACTGTTAAGTTCATGTTTTACGTATCCCAATATTTCGGTTATTACAAGGCTATCACTCAGTCAAGAGTACGCATGCGCAGGAAGTCTAGTCGTTGATCGAGTGTAATGGCGACCTTTGGTGGTGTTCATACGGTATAGTAAACTTTGTTAAACTGGAACCTTGTCGTTGTGTCATTTCGAGTTAACAGTAACTGGGTCCACATAGCACCTTCATGGAGTCGAAAAAGCCTCCGGAATCTCCAGAGTCTGCTAGTTGCTGGATCTCCAGGGCCTTTTCTGTCCATTTGTTCTTTAGATCCCTTACCCGGTGTTCTTTAGTTCCTTCTTCCCCATGGCGTGAGCTTCTCTTCTGGCTCTGCAGTTGATGTCGTTCTGCCAGGCGCAGGAGGTTCTCCTCTTGGTGTTAATGAGCTGTTCAATTTCTGAGTCTCATCATTAGGGTCTTCTTGCAGGTGTTGAGGATGATGGACTTGATCATGCTCCACTGTGTTTCAGTATCATCATATTCTTTGGGCAGTTTTGCACTGAGAACAGACTGGAGGTGTTGCCGTTTGGTGGCGTCACCCAGACTTTCGATGTCAAGCCTTTGCCGGCTCAGCGCACGCACGCACGCATGCACGCACGCACACACACACACACACACACACACACACACACACACACACACACACACACACACACACACACACACACACACACACACACACACACACACACACGAATCATACTATCTCCATCGTATTATATCTCCAACTTGACCTCTCACCCCTGACCCCTGGCTGGAGGAGTACACTCCACCTGCAGTGCCTGCACTTTTGATTGAACACACACACACACACACACACACACACACACACACACAAACAAGAATCATAATATCTCCATGAATTGAATGTTATGTGTAATATGCTATTCATCCCATCTTAGGTGTGGATGGATGCAGGCACACAGATTTTCTTCTCCTATGCTATCAGCTTGGGGTTTCTCACATCCCTGGGCAGCTACAACAGTTACAACAACGACTGCTACAAGTGAGTCACTGGCATAGGGATGTATAGAGGACACACATGCCACAAACCTCACTTTTTTTAGCATGGGCAGCATCATTGAAGTACTTCAGCATTTTAAAGTAGTCAACCGGGTGGGACTTCTTATGTGGGATCACAGGTCAGTCGGAGGGATCAGCCAATGACTTATACTCCTGAGCAAACATTCCTGCACTACAGGTGGCAGTAAATCACCAACCTTAAAGCTGCCCGTGCTCTCACAGAAGCAATACATACAAAGATAAGGAGTGTGCCCTCTTTCCAACTCTATGGTCTCCGGAGAGTCAGTGAAACACACCCCCAGTCTGACTGCTTGACACTGATTAAAAATAAATACTGCAGATTTATAGGATTAAGAGACTTTGGGAATCACTCACAAGTTATAAAGTATCTCCAGGCCAAAGATAGATCAATATTTCCCCTAACATGTAATTTGGTATTTTTTTCCCCAGGGACTGTTTTTACCTGTGTCTTCTAAACAGTGGCACCAGCATCGTGTCAGGCTTTGCAATCTTCTCTGTTTTGGGCTTCATGACCTATGAACAGGGGGTGTCCATTGAAGAGGTGGCTGAGTCAGGTAAACGCTGATACTGTAACATTACATTTACATTTAAGTCATTTAGCAGACGCAACAGACAAGAGAGATGGATTTTACCATTAGAATGTTTGACATTATTCCATAGAAGATCATAATGCCGTAAAAGCCAAAGGTCACAGATAGTTCACACCAAATTCATCCACAATGGCTGTGAAAACGTCTTATAGTAAGTAATCTTCTTTAAATAAAAAACGTTTATTTGGTTATATTTCTATATGTGACCGACCACCTCGATTTGGTCTTATGTAGCAACATTTGAAATGGTTGGAAACTCAGAGCTACAAAATGGTATATCATACACAACAGTTGAGGAACAATGGGAAAGTAATTCTGCTTTGAAAGTAGATTCATTTGTAACCCCACTTTTGAGAAAATGGCTCTTGAATATTTTTGGTACACCTACTGGAGAGCTCTTCTTTGTCTACACCTATTCAGCATCGTTCACACCCTCTTAAGCCTTAGCTCCACCCATTCAGCATCGTTCACACCCTCTTAAGCCTTAGCTCCACCCATTCAGCATCGTTCACACCCTCTTAAGCCTTAGCTCCACCCATCTCTTTAAGGATTCACATGTCAGGCCATG
Organism: Oncorhynchus masou masou; assembly: GCF_036934945.1. Taxonomy (NCBI): domain Eukaryota; kingdom Metazoa; phylum Chordata; class Actinopteri; order Salmoniformes; family Salmonidae; genus Oncorhynchus; species Oncorhynchus masou. Next base: position 52,470,870 of record NC_088222.1, read on the forward strand.
TGCTAAACAGAGTGAGTAAGGTAATGTAGTAAACAACCAAAGATTTCAAGACTAAAAGTGGTGAAAGAGCCTTCAATAAGGAAAAACTCCAGGAAAAAATGCACTTTATCTAGTCCTTGGCCTAAGTCCTAATCTGACTTTGGTGCAGGTCATGTTGTTCTTCACATTACCGTTTCTAGTAAACACACACTATATCAAATAAAACCAAAGTTAATTTGTCACATGCACAGGATACAGAAGCTGTAAGCGGTACAGTGAAATTGTTACTTGCATATCTGCATTGTAGCAATATCAAAAATAGAAAGTGTCCAGATAAAAATATTGTATAAATCTTTTATCATTATTAGAAGATGCTTGAATAGTGTCATAAATAATTGCTATAAGCACCCCCCAGCCACATCTAGCTAACTGGATGGGACACTATTGTCTAGACACGTTCATGAAATACAATAGAAGGCCGTAATCACCCCCAGACACACCTGGCAAACTTGATGGGTCATGTAGCTAGCTCGCTAACATTAGGCTATAACTAGCAATGCCAATGGATTTCTGAGATACAACTAAAATGACCACACAGATCATACACGTAACGTTAGCTAGCGAGCCAGCGAGCTATGTTCGCTAGTTAGTGAACAGTATGCTTTAACTTGCAATTAAAGTGACTTTCTGGCAAAATTAGGCTCGTAATTTAATAATTTTATTTGTATTACAGACGGCATTCAGGTTTGTTATTAAGGCACATGAAAGTTCACATGTGCCAAAAGGTAGTTCTGCCAAAAAACGCATTTTGATAAATAATAAAAAATAATTACGTTCAAATGCCTCCCCTGTGAAGTAGTGACAATCGACATATGCCTAGCTTCCTGAAATGGGTCACGTGTGTGTAACGGTTTTCCTCCTCTTCTGAGGAGGAGTAGGAAGGATCAGACCAATATGCAGCGTGGTACGTGTCCATGTTAATATTTATTTAAACTGAACACAAAAACAAAATAACAAGAGAACGAATGAAAACGAAACAGAAAACAACTACTCACAAATTATAGTGGGGAAAACAGGCTGCCTAAGTATGGTTCTCAATCAGAGACAACCATAAACGGCTGCCTCTGATTGGGAACCATACCAGGCCAAACACAGAAATACAAAAACATAGAACACATAGAATGCCCACCCCAACTCACGCCCTGACCAAACTAAAATAGAGACATAAAAAAGGAACTAAGGTCAGGACGTGACAGTGTGTTTCATTACTGAGCCATTTGTTTAACAAATTGGACATACAGTATATAATTTCTGAGGATAATATTTCCGCAATACAGTTAACAAAAAAATGTGTCCATTTCTGTGTGCCCATTAGAGTTAAATATTTCCCGTTATTTTACAAATGTTCCATCCCGGGAATAAATCACTTTTCGCCAAGGTATTTCCCTCAAACCGGAAGTGTAATTCAAAAGCATTATAAAGCATATGCAGTGCCTTCGGAAAGAATTCAGACACCTTGACATTTTCCACATTTTGTATTGTTACAGCCTTTTTCTAAAATGGATTCAGACCCTTTGCTATGAGACTTGAAATTGAGCTCAGGTGCATCCTGCTTCCATTCATCATCCTTGAGATGTTTCTACAACTTCATTGGAGTCCTCCTGTGGTAATTTAAATTGACTGGATATGATTTGGAAAGGCACACACCTGTCTATATAAGGTCTCTTAGTTAACAGTGCATGTCAGAGCAAAAACTAAGCCATGAGGTCAAAGGAATTGTCCGTAGAGCTCCGAGACAGGATTGTGTCGAGGCAGAGGTCTGGGGAAGGGTACCTAAACGTTTCTGCATCATTGAAGGTCCCCAAGAACAGAGTGGCCTCCATCATTCTTAAATGGAAGAAGTTTGGAAGCACCAAGACTCTTCCAAGAGCTGGACGTCCATCCAAACTGAGCAATCGGGGGAGAAGTGCCTTGGTCAGGTAGGTGACCAAGAACCCAATCTTCACTTTGACAGAGCTCTAGAATTCCTCCGTGGAGATGGGAGAACCTTCCAGAAGGACAACCATCTCTCTAGCTACCAACCAGGCCTTTATGGTAGAGTGGCCAGACAGAAGCCACTCCTCAGTAAATGGCACATGACAGCCCCCTTTTAGTTTGCCAAAAGGCACCTAAAGATTCTCAGACCATGAGAAACAAGATTCTATGGTCTGATGATACCAAGATTGAACTCTTTGGCCTGAATGCCAAGCACCACATCTGGAGGAAACCTGGCACCATCCCTACGATGAAGCATGGTGGTGGCAGCATCATGCTGTGGGGATGTTTTTCAGCGGCAGGGACTGGGAGCCTAGTCAGGATTCAGGCAAAGATGGAGCAAAGTACAGAGAGATCCTTGATGAAAACGCGCTCCAGAGCGCTCAGGAGATTCATCTTCCAGCATGACAACGACACTAAGCACACAGCCAAGACAATGCAGGAGTGGCTTTGAGACAAGTCTCTGAATGTCCTTGAGTTGCCCAGCCAGAGCCCGGACTTGAACCCGATCAAACATCTCTGGAGAGACCTGAAAATAGCTGTGCAGTGACACTCCGCATCCAACCTGACAGAGCTTGAGAGGAACTGCAGAGAAGAATGGGAGAAACTCCCCAAATACAGGTATGCCAAGCTTGTAGGGTCATACCCAAGAACACTCAAAACTGAAATCACTGCCAAAGATGCCTCAACAAAGTACAGAGTAAAGGGTCTGAATACATATGTAAATTAAACTCCAACAGGCTCGAGAAGTGAAGGTTGAGTCGTGCGTCCTCCGAAACATGACCCGCAAAACCACACTTCTTAACACCTGCCTGCTTAACCCAGAAGCCAGACACCCAATGTGTCGGAGGAAACACTGTTCACCTGATGACGTAAGTAAGCCTGCAGGCACCCTGCCCGAAACAAGGAGTCTCTAGAGCATGATGAACCAAGTAAACCCCTCCAGCCATACCCTCCCCTAACCCGGATGATGCTGGGAGAATTGTGCGCCGCCCTATGGGACTCCCGATCATGGCCGGTTGTGATACAGCCCGAGATCGAGCCAGGTTCTATAGTGATGCCTATAGCACTGCGATGCAGTGCCTTAGACCGCTGCACCATTCGGGAGCCCTTTGATTAGAGCTTTGATCAAACATTTTATCCTGATGCTACCTGAGCCTGATGAGCCATATATTAAATACATTTTATGAGCCCTACATTAAAGACATTTCATGAGCCCATGCCCAAAAAAGCCCAAATGATTGTGTCATTATCCAATGCATACTGTATATGTTATATTGGCTAGTGCACATTAAGCCCAGAAAAAAAAACATAACAAAAAACATAAAAGCCCATAGATAGAGCTAGCCATATGCTCTCTTGATTAAAAACATTTAACAAGCTCCAGTTGGCTGATCATTTTTAGTGTGAACTGTATTACTGTAATGCATTATACTGTATTATATGGACTGGAATTACGCACCTCGTTTAAAACCATTACAAAGAAAGGAAAGAACATGTGATTCTGGTGCAGCTCATGTGGTTTACAAAATTACAAGTATAGGCTAGCAAATGTGATTTTAATTTTGAAATATAATGGGGCCTATTTGTATAATTAGTAGGCTGACTCATATACACCTTTCATAATATTTCCTCCAATGTTATTGGCCGACCTCCTTTCTTTTCCTCTCTCTAGTGTTGCTTCATGCCTTCCTTGCTTTCAACAGTTAAATGAAATACGTTTTGTTCTTATCTGCATAATTCTAGTGACATCCTTGAATAATATAGGAGTAGGATGAGATGCAGAAGGTTTTCACTTCTCTTCACAAAGATTGAATGGTTATGGGTCTGAATAAATAACTGTTATTATAGCCTACCGCCATCGTGGGTTCCCTCTTCTTTCAAATTACCCGAGAGTTCTGTTGGCTGCTGTATTTAACATTCAGCAAACAAGAGCTTGCGTACCTCTTCGAATATTCAAGAAATGCTAAAAATAAAAGAATGTCCAGCAAGCTATTCTAGTCTAGCTTTTCCTGCATGGGACTCCAAGAGCTAAGGAGCGTTTTTTAAGGAGAGAGGCCAGCGGAGCACAGGGGCGTGCGTATTGCGCCAGAGACAGAGGCTATACATTAGAAGTTTATGTCACACCCTGTCCATAGAGAGGCTTTTGTTCTCTATTTTTGTTAGGCCAGGGTGTGACTAGGGTGGGCATTCTAGTTTCTTTATTTCTATGTTTTCTGTTTCTATGTTTTGGCAGGGTATGGTTCTCAATCAGGGACTATCATTGTCTCTGATTGGGAATCATACTTAAGCAGCCCTTTTTCCACCTTAGTTGTGGGTAGTTGACTTTGTTATTGGCCTGTATAGCACTAGTAAGCTTCACGTTAGTTTTTGTTGTTTCTTGTTGGCGACATTCATAATAAAGAGAAATGTACGCTCACCACGTTGCACCTTGGTTCGGTCATTTCCCTGATGACGTTCGTGACAGCTTATTATGCATTATATTACTATATCATAGGCTACCCGTCAAAATAATAAAAGTTACCATGATGAGATGATAGGTCTACATGCATTGTGAATTGCGTTCCACACTGAGATAGGCTGTCTGTCCCCAACCTGTGCGTTGATGATTCATCATGCATTAAGCAGAGAGATGGCCGTAGAGAAGCCAGATTTATATTTTAACAGTTCAATTTCACGTCATGCTGTTCATATAAATAATTATAATTCACCAGTTTCTCGCAGTTGTTTTTCCCGGGAGAAGGAAATGGTTTTGGGTGGTTAATATCTGTAAATCTTGGCCACCGGGTTCCCGCCATTCATCCCTAGTGAGCATGCCTACATGCGTGTGTGTGTGTGTGTACGTTACATGTACATGCTGGGCGAGGCCAGTCAAGGGTGAGGTCAGGTTTAGGCCATGTGTTCAGTCAGTGTGTGCAGTTATGTGTAGTCAGCGTGCACTGTAGTGACACAAATTGCACAGTGTGCAGTGATTGAGTGTACTCAGGCAGTGTTCCTATCTTTGTACAGGTCCTGGGCTGGCATTTATTGTGTACCCTCGAGCAGTAGCCATGATGCCCATGTCTCAGATCTGGTCTGCCTGTTTCTTCATCATGATCATCCTTCTGGGTCTGGATAGCCAGGTAAGTGTCCCTCTTTCTCCCATACACACTGAAGCTTTTTCTAACAACATGAACTTAGTTATTGTCAACTGTTTGTCAAACATGGCTTAACAGGTCTGGGCTTAAATTCCGTTTCAATTCAGGAATGAAGTCAACTCCAATTGTATTTTATTTCAATGTGTTTACATTTTAAGGAGAAAATGTAAGTTTGTCTTTAATTGAAATGGAATTGACCATAACGGACATGAACTCAAACTATACATCTAATCTCGCTCTCCCTATATTTCTCCCCTCTCCCTCTCTAGTTTGTTGGGCTGGAGTGTTTGATGACATCTGTTGCGGATCTGTTCCCTACCTATCTGCGCCGTGAGTTCAGGAGAGAGCTGCTGTTGCTGGCTATCTGCACAATAGGCTTCATACTGGGGCTTGCCCTGGTCACAGAGGTAAGAGACCAATGCATCACCCATACTGTTAGTCTATGACTAGTGCCCGGTGTTTTACCAGGGGTCATATTCATAAAGCGTCTCAGAGAAGGAGTGCTGATCTAGGGATCACAAACTGATCCAAGACACAGGCCCTTGACAGGTCATGTTCCTGAACATGCCCAAACTGTATTCATACACCCACACATGTTGTTGGTTGGTATATAAGGTTTGTGAGTAGTGACTATAAGTGTGTATAGGTACAATGCAGTCGCTAAGTATTCAAGTCCCTTGACTTGTTCCACATTTTGTTATGTTACCTTATTCTAAAATGTATTAAATAGATTTTTTCCCCTCAATCTACACACAATACCCCATAGTTACAAAGCAAAAACAGATTTAGAAATGTTACATATTAATTCTAAATTAAAAAAACTGAAATATCACATTTATATAGAGTAAGTATTCATACACTTTACTCAGTACTTTGTTGAAGCACCTTTGGCAGCGATTACGCCTTGAGTCTTCATGGGTATGACGCTACCAGCGTGGACACCTGTATTTGGGGAGTTTCTCACATTCTTCTCTGCAGATCCTCTCAAGCTCCGTCAGGTTGGATGTGGAGCATTGCTGCACAGCTATTTTTAGGTATCCAAAGATATTCAAAGTCCAGGCTCTGGCTTGGCCACTCAAGGACATTTGGAGACCTTTCCAGAAGCCACTCCTGCATTGTCTTGGCTTTGTGCTTAGGGTCGTTGTCCTGTTGGAAGGTGAACCTTCGCCCTAGTCTGAGGGCCTGAGCGCTCTGGAGCAGGTTTACATCAAAGGAACTCTGTACTTTGCTCTGTTCATCTTTCCCTCGATCCTGACTAGGCTCCCACTCCTTGCCGCTGAAAAACCATGCTTGACCGTAGGGATAGTGCCAGGTTTTCTCCAGAGGTGACGCTTGGCATTCAGGCCAAAGAGTTCAATCTTGGTTTCATCAGACCAGAGAATCTTGTTTCTCATGGTCTGAGAGTACTTTACGTGCCTTTTGGCAAACTCCAAGCAGGCTGTCATGTGCCTTTTTACTGAGGAGTAGCTTCCGTCTGGCCACTCTACCATAAAGGCCTGATTGGTGGAGTGCTGCAGAAAAGGTTGTCCTTCTGGAAGGTTCTCCCATCTCCACGGAGGAACTCCACGGCCAGCTCTAGAAAGTGTCTTGGTGGTTCCAAACTTGTTCCATTTAAGAATGATGGAGGCCACTGTGTTCTTTGGGACTTTCAATACTCCAGAAGTGTGTTGGTATCCTTCCCAGATCTGTGCTTTGAAACAATCCTGTCTCGAAGCTCTACGGACAACCTTCGACCTCATGGCTTAGTTCTTGCACTGTCAACTGTGGGACCTTATATAGACAGGTGTGTGCCTTTCCAAATCATGTCCAATCAATTGAATTTACAACAGGTGGACTCCAATCAAGTTGTAGAAACATCTCAAGGATGATCAATGGAAGCAGGATGCACCAGAGCTCAATTTCGAGTCTCATAGCAAAGGGTCTGAATCCTTATGTAAATAAGATATTTCTGTTTTTATTTGAATAAATTAGCAAAAATGTCTAAACCTGTTTTCACTATCATTATGTGGTATTGTGTGTAGATTAATGAGGATTTTTTAAATTTAATACATTTTAGAATAAAGCTGTAACGTAACAAAATGTGGAAAAAAATAAAAAATAATCAAAAACATTGGGTATGTTGAAGTGTTATGTTTGGTGTGGGTAAAGTCATGACAAGGTTTTGTTTTTACTCCAGGGAGGGATGTACCTGCTTCAGCTGCTAGACCACCATGTGTGCAGTGGGACCACCCTGCTACTGCTGGCCATTTGTCAGTCTGTCTGCATTGCCTGGGTCTATGGTGAGTCATACACTGCCTATAGGTCATAGCAACATACTCACTTTAGAATAATGGCATCTGTCTGAAGGCAATAGGGAATTCAACCAATGGTGACATGGTGATTTGTGACTTTTTGTGACGTGCCCCCCTTGAACTATAGGTGCTGAACGTTTCTATGGTAACATCAGTGATATGATTGGCTACAGACCTCTGCCTTTGATGAAGTACTGCTGGCTCTACATCACTCCTACAGTGTGCACAGTAAGAATTCAGTAATAAAAGGGCTAATATTAATACTATGCATGCCAATATCACTTCTTGGTTTTATAAGAAACATTAATGTGTTGGTAATTCCAAATTGTATGCCTAGTCAACTGTCATGGGAATTCAACACCAGGGACAGCTGAAGTCAATATTAAATGAATAATTATGTATTGTCAGCAAGCTGGAGAGGTTCCAACAAACGTAGTGCACCATAGTACAGGTCGGTCAGGAGCTCTGTCGGGGCAGTCCCGTTAGTTCTCTTATATACTGCTTACACAGACACGTTATATTAGCATGATTTACAATTTCCTTTATTCATCGTTAATTCATCACACATTTACTTGGATCCACTTCAATTTTGTACTGTTCCACATAATGGAAACAGATTATTGTTTTAGCTGACATTAACTTCATACTTAAATCACTGGTGTTACCCAAACTATAGAATTGAGTAATAATAATTTACAATGGTAAAAAAAATGTATCTTTTTCAATTATTCATACAGCACACAGTGCTGACACGCACACTTACCCCACAAGACATGCCACCAGGGGTCTTTTCACAGTCTCCAGGTCCAGAACAAATTCAAGGAAACATACAGTATTATACAGAGCCATGAGTGCATGGAACTCCCTTCAATCTTATATAGCGCAAGGAAACAGAAAACCTGGTTTCAAAAAACAGAGTAACACCTCACAGCACAATGCCTCTCCCCCATGTGACCTACTTGTTGTGTGTATGTACTGACATGTATGTGTAGCTGATAGAGTCACACACACACACTACATGTTAATGTTTTTAAATATATGTAAATTGTAAAGTCTTTTGTCTGTAATGTCTTTTTTGTTACGTGTCGGACCCCGGTAAGACTAGCTGTCTCCATTGGCGTCGGCGAATGGGGATCCTCATAAATCAAAACACTGTCTCACTGTCTTGTCTCGCTTTCCGTACACCTCACTCTCTGTGTTTCTCTTTCTGCTTCTCTCTCTAACACGCAGACGGTCTTGCCTCATGTCAGATCTCTATGTTGAGAGTGTGAGTGTTAATATCGTTTTGTAATGATTTGCTTTTCTCTCCCAAACCATAGGCTACCTTCATCTTCTCCATAGTCAAGTACTCACCATTGAAGTTCAGCAACACATATGTTTATCCGGTCTGGGCTAACATCATTGGCTGGTTCATTGCCACTATCTCCCTCTCCTTCATCCCGCTATGGATGGTCTACAAAATGGCCAACAGCAATGGAACCCTGCACCAGGTGAGCTCAAGTCAATATATTTCAACATCTTTAGACAGGCTTGTGTTGTCTAGTTTAGGTTAGACTAGTTTATAGTCCCATTCTTTCACATGCGCTCCTATTATGATCCTGCAATATTATTTTCCTGCTGTGAGAAGGTCAAATTAAGATCCAAATCTGTAACAGAACAGAACTTAAACCAGTTGGATATGTCAGTAATAGCGATTCGTCAAGCTACACAAATATGACACAAACATGTTGGAGCTGTCAATTAAATTCTTAACACATACATTGTTTCTTATCATGGAGTATAAATAATTGTAATCAACAACTTGATACTTATGGAAACAGTGAATACTTTTTCAGTTCAGATCCTCAATTTAAGTTGTTTCCTTTTCTCCCATCTGTATGAGCTATTTGTCACCCGTCTCATGTTCGACAATATCAATTTACTGTCTTTATACTTCTCAGCGATTCTCTGTGCTCTGTCGGCCTGTGGACGACCTCCCCGTGAACCACACATGCAGATCAGATGGCCCTCTTCATCTGGCGACCTCTGACGTCATGAGCTCCAGCATGGAGCTGAAGCCTCTGTCCTTCACAGCGGGAGATAAGGACGCACTGTGAACTCTCACAGAGAGATGTAAATCTTTAATCCATTGGTGGTGCCAATGTATAATGTTTTGCACATGCAAAAAAAATACACGTTTGTTTGTGCTTAGTCTTCACATCGGCAGTGGCGCCATCCAGAAACAGCCACCCTCTTGGCCCACACATGCATTGTTGGATTTTAGTTTGACGTTTGTCTATACAGAGTGATGTGGAGAACACAGACTCAGAGTCATGTATAGCATCTCTGAATGCAGCCTTTACCTCACTGCAATGCATCAATGGGACATTGTGCTCCTTTTGTAACCTGGTTCCAAATCTGTTAGTGCTCTTGTTAACTCCATTGCTGTCATTTTCAGGTCCAAAAATTCCATTAGGCATGAGAGCAGAAACAGACCGGCACACAAGCAACCCATTTTGTGGAACAAATTAAGCAAGGTAACTATAGATGTGTGTGGGAAATGATGGTTTGAAAAACTGAAAATCAGAATTGACCTCATATATCTAGGTGGATTAGATTATATGAAAAAACATTATCCGACTTTATAGTAGCACTTCCTCTTCATTTAGTTTTGACCTCTTCTATTTTCTCTTTGTTTATCTGTGTGCACACAAGTGTATGTCAATGCGTGGGTGATTGCCTGTGCATGTGTATATGTTTGTGTGTATGTGCTGCAGATTAAATGGATGCTAAAATTAAAATATTCTGTAGTATGTACAGTCGGGCAAAAATGTATATAGTCAGCCACCAATTGTGCAAGTTCTCCCACTTAAAAAGATGAGAGGCCTGTAATTTTCATCATAGGTACACTTCAACTATGACAGACAAAATGAGAAAAAAAAATCCAGAAAATCACATTGTAGGATTTTTAATGAATTTATTTGCAAATTATGGTGGAAAATAAGGTCAAAATTTGGTCACCTACAAACAAGCAAGATTTCTGGCTCTCACAGACCTGTAACTTCTTCTTTAAAACCTCTTGATATTCTCCATCCCGGATCCGGGAGCGTAATCATCGCCTGACAATAATTAGCATAACGCAACGGACATAAATATCCCTAGAAAATATTCCTATTCATGAAAATCACAAATGAAATATATTGAGACACAGCTTAGCCTTTTGTTAATCACCCTGTCATCTCAGATTTTCAAAATATGCTTTACAGCCAAAGCTAGACAAGCATTTGTGTAAGTTTATCGATAGCCTAGCATAGCATTATGCCTTGTTGGCAGCAGGCAACCTTGTCACAAATCAGAAAAGCAATCAAATTAAATCGTTTACCTTTGATGAACTTTGGATGTTTTCACTCACGAGACTCCCAGGTAGATAGCCAAAGTTCATTTTTTCCCAAAATATTATTTTTGTAGGCGAAATAGCTCCGTTTGTTCTTCACGTTTGGCTGAGAAATCGACCGGAAATTACAGTCACGAAAACGGCAAAAAATATTCCAAATTAGCTCCGTAAAATCGACAGAAACATGGCAAACGTTGTTTATAATCCATCCTCAAGGTGTTTTTCTATTCGATAATATATCCGTCGGGACAATTAGTTTTTCATTAAGACCGATTGGAGTAATGGCTACCTGTGTATTTTACGCGAGAATCTCTCACGGAGCCACCATGTGACCACTTACACAATGTTGCCGCCTACGGCTATTCTTCAACATAAATGTAAAACTAAATGTAAAACTACGTCACAGTGCTGTAAACACCTTGGGGAATACGTAGAAAGCGTTAGCTGGTTCATAGCATACTCGCAGTTCAATAGGGACTCATTGGAACGCAGCGCTTTCAAAACCTGGGGCACTTCCGGGTTGGATTTTTCTCAGGCTTTCGCCTGCAACATCGGTTCTGTTATACTCACAGACAATATCTTTACAGTTTTGGAAACGTTACAATGTTTTCTATCCAAAGCTGTCAATTACATGCAAATTCCAGCATCTTGTCCTGACAAAATATCCCGTTTAAAACAGGAACGTTTTTTTTCCAAAAATGAAAATACTGCCCCCTAACACCAAGAGGCTCCTATGTCCTCCAATCGTTACCTGTATTAATGGCACCTGTTTGAACTTGTTATCAATATAAAAGACACCTGTCCACAACCTCAAACAGTCACACTCCAAACTCCACTATGGCCAAGACCAAAGAACTGTCAAAGGTCACCAGAAACAAAATTGTAGACCTGCACCAAGACTGAATCTGCAATAGGTAAGCAGCTTGGTTTGAAGAAATCAACTGTGGGAGCAATTTTCAGGAAATGGAAGACATACAAAACCACTGATAATCTCCCTCGATCTGGGGCTCCACGCAAGATCTCACCCCGTGGGGTCAAAATGATCACAAGAACGGTGAGCAAAAATCCCAGAACCACACGGGGGACCTAGTGAATGACCTGCAGAGAGCTGTGACCAAAGTAACAAAGCCTACCATAAGTAACACACTACGCCGCCAGGGACTCAAATCCTGCAGTGCCAGACGTGTCCCCTGCTTAAGCCAGTACATGTCCAGGCCCGTCTGAAGTTTGCTAGAGAGCATTTGGATGATCCAGAAGAAGACTGGGAGAATGTCATATGGTCAGATGAAACCAAAATATAACTTTTTGGTAAAAACTCAACTCATCGTGTTTGGAGGACAAAGAATGCTGAGTTGCATCCAAAGAACACCATACCTACTGTGAAGCATGGGGGTGGAAACATCATGCTTTGGGGCTGTTTTTCTGCAAAGGGACCAAGACAACTGATCCATGTAAAGGAATGAATGAATGGGGCCATGTATCGTGAGATTTTGAGTGAAAACCTCCTTCCATCAGCAAGGGCATTGAAGATGAAACGTGACTGGGTCTTTCAGCATGACAATGATCCCAAACTCACCGCCCGGGCAATGAAGGAGTGGCTTCGTAAGAAGCATTTAAAGGTCCTGGAGTGGCCTAGCCAGTCTCCAGATCTCAACCCCATAGAAAATCTTTGGAGGGAGTTGAAAGTCCGTGTTGCCCAGCAACAGCCCTAAAACGTCAGTGCTCTAGAAGAGATCTGCATGGAGGAATTGGCCAAAATACCAGCAACAGTGTGTGAAAACCTTGTGAAGACTTACAGAAAACGTTTGACCTCTGTCATTGCCAACAAAGGGTATATAACAAAGTATTGAGAAACTTTTGTTGTTGACCAAATACTTATTTTCCACCATAATTTGCAAATAAATTCATTAAAAATCCTACAATGTGATTTTCTGGATTTATTTTGTCCATCATAGTTGAAGTGTACCTATGATGAAAATTACAGGCCTCTCATCTTAAGTGTGAGAACTTGCACAATTGGTGGCTGACTAAATACATTTTTGCCCCACTATTTAGAGGAATAGTGATTCGTGGGCCAAATATTTTATTACTCTGTCTTCTACAATGTATTTGTATTTTAAATGTATAACACGGATAAATGTTTGTCAAATCAATCATGTAAACTACTCTATGGACTACCCGCTAACAATATAATGCTCGACGATTACTGTATAAAACAAAATGCCACACAATTCAAATGTCAGCTTAGTATTGTTGACATCTTGTCCTGCTTCACTGCACAACCACTTGAAAGGTGCTTTCGTGTGATTCAGTGAGTCCCTCCCCCAGGTGGCCAGCTGAGGCCAAGGAGAGTAACAAGGGGGAAATGTGCAGGAATGTGTAGGTAAACTGAGGGGAGAATCCATCCTGGCTCCAGTCTCAGTCAGAGAGCATCTTCTCCTGAACTCCTGAAGAAATAAGAGTCAAGTTTTGTGCATTTCATTTTTTGTAATCTCTCATTTACCCATTATATTATCTAATTATCTTATCACTGTATACCATTTTCCCTTTATTATGTACTGATCAGCTGATTGTTTTCCCATCTGACTGTAATACAACAGATGTTATGGCTCAAGTTTTCTCTGTACCCTTTTGCTTTAAAGTACCATCAATGTACTCTACTTGTATTTGAATACTTTTGTTTTGGTTATTATATCTTAATATGTCTATTATTGATTCTGTTGTTATTATATGGATTATTAGGTCTTCATTTCAATAAAATTGTTATAAAAAGTGATGAGATATTGTCTTTTGTCATTACAGATAATGATTTTCAACCTTTTTTTCGATGTAATTGTCCATACTATGAGGCATAGGTTGATGGGAACCTATATCAGGAAACATAGTTAATCGACCCACTTCTCGCATAGATCAGAGGAGAGAGACATTATATATAACACAGTCAAGTGTTTCAGCACTGTGTCACATTTTAACCAGAGATATCGATATAGGATTTAATATTTTCCCGGTATTTAAAAAAAATTCTATCCTGAGAATAAATCACTTTTCTTCCCAGGAACCCGATATTTCTCACCAAAAATCAGAAGTGTCATTCAAAAGCATTATAAATATGTCTGGATTTGATTAAAGCTTTGAGCAGCAAGAAAATCAAATCCTGATGCCTCCTGAGCATAATGAGCCATATATTAAATGCATTTTATGAGACCTACATTAAAGACATTTAATAAGCCCCCAAAAAAGCCCAAATGATTGTGCCGTTATCCAATACATAGGCTATATGACATAGGCTACTAGTACATTATGCACGACAGAAAAAAATAAAAACCCACAGATATAACTAGCTATATGGTCTCTTAGGTAAATTAATGAAACTAGCAACAGTAGGCTAATCTTTTTGGGTGTGAACTGTATTACTGTATTGTATAGTATCATACTGTATTATATGGACGGGAATTATGCACTTTGTTCAAACCATGATAAAGACAGAGAACATGTGATTCTGGTGCACCACATGCAGCCTACAATGTAAGAAGTACAGGCTAGCAAATTTGATTGATTCATTCATTTTTAAATATAATAGGGCCTATTTGTATAATTAGTACGCTGGCTCACATATACATTTTATAAGATTTCCCCTAATGTTATTAGCCTACCTCCTCTTTCTCGCTCTAGTGTTATTCCATTACTTCCTCACTTTCAGCAGTTAAATTAAAGATGTTTCATTGTCCTTATCTTCATCATTATAATGACATTATTGAATAATATAGAACTATAATTAGATGCAGAAGGCTTTTACTTCTCTTCACAAAGATTGAATGGTTATTATGGGTCTGAATAAATAACTGCTATAGCCTATCGCCATCACCCGTTCACTCTTCTTCCAAACTACCCGTGAGTTCAGTTGGCTGCTGCACTTAACATTCAGCAAAAAAAGAGCTTGTCTCCCTCTTTGAATAGTCTATTAGTATAAGAAATGCTACAAAAAAATAAAGTCCAGCAAATTAATCTAATCTAGCTTTTTCTGCATGGGACTCCAAGAGCGAAGGAGCATTTTTTTAAGGATAGCACAGGTGCACAGGTGCTTGCGTATTATGACAGGCGCTATACGTTAGAAGCTTATTATGCATAACACATCATTAATTAGCTAAATATAAAGCTAATAGTGCATTGAATGTATTACCTGAAAAAGGTAGGCTCGGAAATCTATATATAGGGCCATACAGTGCTTCCAGAAAGAATTCTGAACACTTGACTTTTTCCACATTTTGATCCGTTACAGCCTTATTCTAAAATGTATTAAATAAAACAAAATCCTCATCAATCTACACACACCTAATGACAAAGCGAAAACACATTTTTAGAATTGGTTGCAAATGTACTGAAATACCATATTTAGATAAGTATTCAGACCCTTTGCTATGAGACTCGAAATTGAGCTCAGGTGCACCCTGTTTCCATTGTTTCCATTGATCATCCTTGAGATGTTTCTACAACTTGATTGGAGTCCAACTGTGGTAAATTAAATTGATTGGAAAGGCATACACCTGTCTACTGCATAAAAGGTCCCACAATTGACATTGCATGTCAGAAAAAAACAAGCCATGAGGTCAAAGGAATTGTCCGTAGAGCTCAAAGACAGGATTGTGTCCAGGAAAAGATCTGGGAAATAATTCTTAAATGGAACAAGTTTGGAACCACCAAGACTCTTCCTAGAGCTGGCCGCCATGGTAAACTGAGCAATCGGGGGAGAACGGCTTTGGTCAGGGAGGTGACCAAGAGCCCGATGGTCACTCTGACAGAGCTTCAGAGTTCCTCTGTGGAGATGGGAGAATCTTCCAGAAGGACAACCATCACACCACCTATCAGGCCTTTATGGTAAAGTGGGCTGACGGAAGTGACTCATCAGTAAAAGGCACATAACAGCCCACTTAGAGTTTGCCAAAAGGCACCTAAAGACTCAGATAATGAGAAACAAGATTCTCTGGTCTGATGAAACCAAGATTGAACACTTTGGCCTGAATGCCAAGCGTCACACCTGGAGGAAACCTGGCACCGTCCCTACGGAGAAACGTGGTGGTGGCAGCATCATGCTGTGGAGATGTTTTTCAATGGCAGGGACTGGGAGACTAGTCAGGATCATGGGAAAGATGAATGGAGCAAAGTACAGAGAGATCCTTGATGAAAACTTGCTCCAGAGTGCTCAGGTCCTCAGACTGGGGTGAAGGTTCACGTTCCAACAGTACAACGACCCTAAGCACACAGCCAAGACAATACAGGAGTGGCTTCGGGACAAGTCTCTGAAATTCCTCCCCATCCAACTTGTCAGAGTTTGAGAGGATCTGCAGAGAGGAATGGGAGAAACTCCCCAAATACAGGTGTACCATGCTTGTAGCATCATACCAAAGAAGACTCAAGGCTGTAATCACTGCCAATGGTGCTTCAACAAAGTCCTGAGTAAACGTTCTGAGTACTTACATAAATGTAATGTTATACATTTGCACACATTTCTAAAAACCTGTTTTTGCTATGCCATTATGGGGTATTATGTGTAGATTGAAATAAAGCAATGTAAAAAATAAAGCAATTTAATCAATTTTAGAATAAGGCTGTAACGTAACAAAATGTGGAAAAGGTCAAGGGATTTGATTACTTTCCGAATGCCCTGTGTCAATCTACATCAGCATGCAATTTGAATAGAGTTGATGGAGAGAGAGAAAGATTGCGAGAGAGTGCTCATGCATGCACAAATATTCAAGTGATAGGCTGTTTCAAAACTCTGCAGCTTTTTGTAAAGATTTAAAATCTTTACAATTAAAAAACAAGGTGACCCCAAAAGCCAGATGGAGATGGGTAAATTAGACGTGCATTCGGTATTTATATTACTGTAGCATAGGCTATACTGCAGCAAATGTAGGCCTACCTGTCATAAGAAAGAAAAGTGACCACGATAAGATGATACAGTAGTAGGTCGACATGCATTGTGGACTGTGCTCCATACTGAGATGGTCTGTCCCCACCTTGAGCGTTGATTCAACATGCAGAGGCCTTAGAGAAGACATATTGAGACATTGCATATGATTTAACAGTTCCATTTCACACCATACTGTTCATATAAATGATTAATTATAATTGACCAGTTTCTCACAGTTATTTATCCCGGGAACAGATCTCAAGAGGTGTGGGAGAGGTGCAAAAGGGAGTGGTTTTCGGCGGTGAATCTCGGTAACCGGGATCCCGCCATTCAACCCTAGTTGCGATCCTGATACCCTTCATCGTGTAGTCTGTGTCATTGGTCAGCAGTGGCGCATAAGAATATTACTTAATATGCTTGTTGAACAAACAACACATACCATTATCAAATTATTTTAATGCTTACCTTGTTGTCGAAGTGTGGTTCATATTGGCCCCCAATCCCATAATTTGCAACCTGAAAAAATCAGACATTTGAGACATTTTAAAAATTCCACACCCTAATCCCTTAACCCTATCCGTATCCTCCAGCCAACACCCGGGCTTAACCCTGAGCTCTGCCTCTAGCTGTCACCTACCTGGAGCATCTCTGCTGCCTCCATGTCCAGCCCAGTCAGGTCAGCCATTCTCTGGGTAACACGGGAGATGACAGGGTTGTCCTCGTCAGCCAGCTATGCACTGGCCACACAACACAATGGGTTTAGATGAAGTCATAGGGTCACACAAGGTCAGAGGATATCACAGAACCTTTGGTCTATGATCGATCCTGACTGTCCAGATTCACAAGCGGAACTTGCAAGAATAGAGGATGTACAAAAAAAGGCTTTATTGTGTATAAGTAGCTATTAAAATAGAAGTTACACATTACATCCTGTCTGCTTAATGCATAGTGGAATTCAATACACTATACAATACACTACACAATACACTTATACAACCAATAATTATAATAAGATGAACATAGATTCTATTACAAGCCTTGTAGATCATATCTGTGATATAAAAAAAGAAGATCACTTTGTGGAGGACGCCCTATGTGAGGGGACCCCTATACCGGTGGTTCCCAACCAGGGGTATTAGGACCCCTAGGGGTAATTGGCCTAGCCATAGGGGGTACTTGAGAGGCCTCATGAGACCACAGGCTTACTGGTAAAATGCACATCAAGGGGTACTCCAGGGAGAGCAAAATTCAGTTGGTGGTAGAGTAAACAAAAAGGATTGGGAAGCACAGCCCTATACAATGGGATACATAAAGACTAACACTGGGTATTAAAAGTGCCATAGCGGAGGCCTGTGTGATTCCCAGTGTAAAGGACAGTACAGATCTCAAGAGGTGTGGGAGAGGTGCAATTCATATTTTGGGGGATAAAGGACCCATATTGTGGGCCAAAATCAGCCGGATTCACCCCTCTCTGTCGGGCTGAACTATATGTCAGAAGCACATGCTCAAACTGCATGCAGACCAAGTCATTAAGTAATGGCAGCACTCTTGTTCTTCATGTCCAAAGGGGAGGCCGCGTCATTGATCCATAAAAACATGAAGTTGTACTAACATGCAGACGTACACACTGAAAATAAAGACCATCCCTCCTAAAGTCAAGGCTTAAATAAACAGTGGAAGAGTGTATATCTAGCAGAGTGTATATTGATATATGCAGAACATGTCTTGGCAACCTGTTCCACCATGTTCCACTCCAGCCTCAGTCTTCACACAAGCTTGTATGCAGTGAAAGGTTTACTGATGTGTTTTTCCAGACACTCTGGGAAGTCTCCAGAGGCATTTTCACAGGCTTCAACAACACTGTGTTGGATTATTAGAAAATATGATTAACTGAAAGCCCATTTCTAAGATTAGCATCAGAGTAGATCTGTGGTACCGGAGGCCACAATAAAGAAAATTAAAAAAAGAGAGAAAAATATTTCAATACAAAACAACCAAGTAACTCCTGGATTAAGGTTGGAAAATATTCATTTTCTTTCAACAGCCACGTACTGTATCTACATGTCCAAATACCATGGTGAAGGCCAGAATGGGGCTGAAACACACAGGAAGTTATTTTTAAAAGTAATCCTAGAACTAATCATCTAGTTTTTCAAAAGAAACAGGATCCGGCCCTGTCCTTTTTGGACTGTTTAGATATGGGACCTGTTTGGCCGGATCCGGTACCTCTCATGACATTAAAAATCATTTTCACTTTCTGCAATGTAAAACATTGAGTATAAAAGTGATCAAAGTTCATTTGAGTTGTCTATTCGTGAGTGATCCTAACCCCCCCCCCCCCAATAAATGTAATTCTCTTTCAAAAAATGTAAATCACTTTCCACAAATGTAAATCACTTTCTACAAATGTAAATCCCTATCCCCAAATGCAATTCACCATTTACAAACAACCACCTTTTGAATTGTATTTGTAAATCGAGGGAGGCCTGTGGGATTTCCAGTGTAAAGTGCAGTACAGTGCCAGGTCTCAGACAGTGTGAAGAGGTGCCATTCATATTTTGGGGGATAAAGGACCCATATTGTGGGCCAAAATCAGCTGGATTCACCCCTCTCTGTCGGTCTCAACTATATGTCAGAAGCACATGCTCAAACTGCATGCAGACCAAGTCAATAAGTAATGGCAGCACTCTTGTTCTTCATGTCCAAAGGGGAGGCCGCGTCATTGATCCATAAAAACATGAAGTTGTACTAACACGCAGACGTACACACTGAAAATAAAGACCATCCCTCCTAAAGTCAAGGCTTAAATAAACAGTGGAAGAGTGTATATCTAGCAGAGTGTATATTGATATATGCAGAACATGTCTTGGCAACCTGTTCCACCATGTTCCACTCCAGCCTCAGTCTTCACACAAGCTTGTATGCAGTGAAAGGTTTACTGATGTGTTTTTCCAGACACTCTGGGAAGTCTCCAGAGGCATTTTCACAGGCTTCAACAACACTGTGTTGGATTATTAGAAAATATGATTAACTGAAAGCCCATTTCTAAGATTAGCATCAGAGTAGATCTGTGGTACTGTAGGCCAAAATAAAGAAAATTAAAAAAAGAGAGAAAAATATTTCAATACAAAACAACCAAGTAACTCCTGGATTAAGGTTGGAAAATATTCATTTTCTTTCAACAGCCACGTACTGTATCTACATGTCCAAATACCATGGTGAAGGGCAGAATGGGGCTGAAACACACAGGAAGTTATTTTTAAAAGTAATCCTAGAACTAATCATCTAGTTTTTCAAAAGAAACAGGATCCGGCCCTGTCCTTTTTGGACTGTTTAGATATGGGACCTGTTTGACCGGATCCGGTACCTCTCGTGGCATTAAAAATCATTTTCACTTTTTGCAATGTAAAACATTGAGTATAGGTGGACAAAGTTAATTTGAGTTGAGTTTGAGTCATCCTACCCCCCCCCCCCCTATGGAATCAAAATCATGCCAAATGTATTTGTAAATGTAAATCACCAATCCACAAATGTAAATCACTTTCCCCAAATGTAAATAGCAGGATTTCTTATAAGCTTCCGGGTTAGAGTCCCGCTCCTTGAAAGCGGCAGCTCTAGCCTTTAGCTCAGTGTGGATGCTGCCTGTAATCCATGGCTTCTGGTTGGGGTATGTACATATGGTCACTGTGGGGACGACATCATCGATGTACTTATTGATGAAGCCAATGACAGATGTGGTGTACTCCTCAATGTCATTGGAGGAATCCCGGAACATATTCCAGTCTGTGCTAGAAAAACAGCAATGTAGCTTAGCATCTGCTTCATCTGACCACTTTTTAATTGATCTAGTTACTGGTGCTTCCTGCTTTAATTTTTGCTTGTAAGGAGGAATCAGGAGGATGGAATTATGGTCAGATTTGCTAAATGGAGGGTGAGGGAGAGCTTTGTTTGCATCTCTGTGTGTGGAGTAAAGGTGGCCCAGTTCTTTTCCCTCTGGTTGGACATTTAATATGCTGATACAGCTACAAAGAATATAGATGAAAACTCTCTCGGTAGTTAATGGGGTCTGCAGCTTATCATGAGAATCTATACCTCAGGCGAGCAATAGCTTGAGACTCCCTTAGATATTGTGCATCAGACCGCCGCCACTAGTCTCATCAGACACCGCTGTTCTCTCCTGCCGGTACATCGCATAACCAGCTGGCTGTATGCTGATATTGTCGTCGTTCAGCCACGACTCCGTGAAGCATAAGATGTGACAGTTTTTAATGTCCCGTTGGTAGTTTAACCTTCCCAATAACTTGCCCATTTTATTTTACAAAGATTGCAAGTTTGCTAGCAGAATTGAGGGTAGTGGGGGTTTATTCAATCGCCTCCGACTCCTCAGAAGGCAGCCCGCCCTCCGGCCTCTCTTTCTATGCCTCCTCTTCATGCAGATCACTGGGGTCAGGGCATGTTCCCAAGGGAGCCGTATATCCTCCGCCTCGGGCTCGTCAGAGTCATGAAAGAAGAAAAAGGATTCTGCTAGTCCGTGGTGAGTAATCGTAGTTCTGATGTCTAGAAGTTATTTTCGGTCATAAGAGACGGTAGCGGCAACATTATGTACAAATAGTAAAAATTGTTTAAAAAATTGTTTAAAAAAACAAGTTACAAACAACGCAGATAAACAAACAAACAAACACAATCGGTTGGGGGCTCATAAAACGTCTGCCTTCTGCTCTGGCACCATCTTATTTGGATTATTGATGAATTCAAGACCAGGTAGTTTTATTGATCTCAGATTCTCAGTGTCAAAGTAGCCTGTCATTTCAATCATTTGTTTGGAATTATGGTGCTTTCATGACAACTGGGAACTCGGGGAACAAACGAGGTGGAATAATGACGTCAGTGATCTTCAGGTCTAAAAATGTCGGAGTTCTAGACAGAGGCCTGAGTTGAAATTCAGAGTTGAATAATCGTTCAAAACAAATTTTCCCAGTCGGAGCTAGTTTTTCCCAACTTCGCAGTTGTCTTGAATGCACTGATGTCGGAAGTCGGAGATTTCCCATTCCCGAGTTCCCATGTTTTGAATGCGGCATTAAAAAAGATTATGCTAAAGTCTCCTGTCATGTAAAATTACATAGCATTGCATGAAATGCGTTTATAAAAGGCCAAATTTTTCCCAGAACAAAGACCACAAAAAATCTTCTCCATGTGTGCAACTTCTCTAATTGCCTCTACTCTACTGCTCTATGCCAATACGCAAATGCGATGATATATGCATGCGATGCTTTATTATAAAGATGATTTTTCTGTTACCTCAGAGCTCGCAAGGTTACCACACTCTCGCACTCACATTTTGCTCTGGCACCTCACAATTTACATATTAAGCACTGCTGTAATCTGATTACAATATTTTTGCTGTTAACATAACGGTTTAGTTACTGTTTTTTTAATCAGTTAAATGTCTCCTGGCATCAGTAGTGTGAGTCTAATCTCTCCCCCAATTAATGCAAACTATTCACATACGCAACATGTTCCTTGAAGCATATCTTTTTGCAAAACTGTACCAGATTGGCACTTATCTGCTGATGCCAAGCTGCAGCCATACAATATACAGCGGGGCAAAAAAGTATTTAGTCAGCCACCAATTGTGTAAGTTCTCCCACTTAAAAAGATGAGAGAGGCCTGTAATTTTCATCATAGGTACACTTCAACTATGACAGACAAAATGAGAAAAAAAATCCAGAAAATCACATTGTAGGATTTTTAATGAATTTATTTGCAAATTATGGTTGAAAATAAGTTTTTGGTCACCTACAAACAAGCAAGATTTCTGGCTCTCACAGACCTGTAACTTCTTCTTTAAGAGGCTCCTCTGTCCTCCACTCGTTACCTGTATTAATGGCACCTGTTTGAACTTGTTATCAGTATTAAAGACACCTGTCCACAACCTCAAACAGTCACACTCCAAGCTCCACTATGGCCAAGACCAAAGAGCTGTCAAAGGACACCCAAAACAAAATTGCAGACCTGCACCAGGCTGGGAAGACTGAATCTACAATAGGTAAGAAGCTTGGTTTGAAGAAATCAACTGTGGGAGCAATTTTTAGGAAATGGAAGACATACAAGACCACTGATAACCTCCCTCGATCTGGGGCTCCACACAAGATCTCACCCCGTGGGGTCAAAATGATCACAAGAACGGTGAACAAAAATCTCAGAACCACAGGGACCTAGTGAAGGACCTGCAGAGAGCTGGGACCAAAGTAACAAAGCCTACCATCAGCAAGGGCATTGAAGATGAAACATGGCTGGGTCATTCAGCTTGACAATGATCCCAAACACACCGCCCGGGCAACAAAGGAGTGGCTTCGTAAGAAGCATTTCAAGGTCCTGGAGTGGCCTAGCCAGTCTCCAGAACTCAACCCCATAGAAAATCTTTGGAGGGAGTTGAAACACAGTTTTCATGCTGTGCTTTTGTTTTGTGTCTAGGTTGGATGAAAAGGCCCTAGCAGCAACATTCAGTGCCAACAAAAAAAATACAAAATAAAATAATAAAAGCAAATGGATGCAATTATTTGATGCATAAATAAGAAGTTTATTTGAAGTTAATACACTGAGTGCACAAAACATTAGGAACACCTTCTCTTTCCATGACATAGACTGACCAGG
Source organism: Oncorhynchus masou masou (assembly GCF_036934945.1). Classification (NCBI taxonomy): domain Eukaryota; kingdom Metazoa; phylum Chordata; class Actinopteri; order Salmoniformes; family Salmonidae; genus Oncorhynchus; species Oncorhynchus masou. The sequence continues at coordinate 52,494,249 of NC_088222.1, forward strand.
TGAATCGAGATGAAAGCCATGATCCCTTATTGATGTCATCTGTTAAATCCACTTCAATCAGTGTAGATGAAGGGGAGGAGACAGATTAAATATTTAAGCCTTGAGACAATTGAGACATGGATTGTGTGCCATTCAGAGAGTGAATGGGCAAGACAAAATAATGAAGTGCCTTTGAACATGGGTATGGTAATAGGTGCCAGGCACACTGGTTTGAGTGTCAAGAACTGCAACGCTGCTGGGGTTTTCTTTACACTCAACAGTTTCCAGTGTGTATCAAGATTGGTCCACCTATCATGACTCAGGGTATGACCCAGATGCAGACACAGGAGGCAGATGGTTCAGCTCTCAGATAATTTATTCTAACACGGGGAGCAGGCATAGGGCAGGTTGAGGACAGGCAAAGGTTCGTAACCAGAACAGAGTCCAACAGGTATAGGACGGCAGACAGGAAGTAGTTCATAAACCAGGTCAGAATCACCCAGGTAAAGAACGTCAGGCAGTCTCAGGGCGGTCAGAACCGGAAAAGCTAGAAACAAAAAAACTACACGGCAGGGATAACCAGGAAACACGTTGGGACGACCTGACAATACAAGACAAACTAGCAGTAGACACACAGAAAACGCAGGAATAAATACAGGGGATAATGGTGAAACAGATCAGGGTGTGACACCACGACCCAAAGCACAACATGACACCACAGTGGTTAAGCATTGGAGTCAACTTGGCCAGCATTCATGTGTAATGCTTTCAACACCTTGTAGTCCATGTCCCGATGAATTGAGGCTGTTCTGAGGGCTTAAGGAGGTGCAACTCAATAATACAGTAGGGTGGTGTTCCTCAGTGTATTTTTGGGACAGTATACAGATACATGACACTTTGACACTAGTGTTTCTGCTTTCACCTGCCCCTTGGAGGGTACAGGAAATACTCAGGGTACAGGCAGGGTGTGACAGAATACAGGAAAGATACAGAGTAAGGAGCAATGATTTCTGGCTACAAGGATGGACCCTGGAACATCACTTCCAACTGCGGATGAAGGGCATCATGGCAAAGTCCCAGCACTGGAATGTAAGAATGTGGTACCCTTTAAATCACATACTTAGATGTAGTGTAATTGACTGTTGGTTGATTTGGACCATTTTAACATTATTTTTCATGTAATTGCCTCTAGTTTGACATTTATACTGTGTGCTTTGGGTCATTTGAAAGCTGGCTGTTTGTTAGATTGCTCAGTTGGTTGAAGGCATAGTGCTGCATGACAGTGTCGATTAAATTCCTGCATGGGCTTCATAAGTTAAATATGTTTGTAAACCATCAATCACTTTGGAAACATGAATCAAACTAGTCAGCGACCATTGTTTTGCTAGTTGTAGTGTAGCCTATGTCATTTTACACAAGACATTCTCAGATTTATTCATAGCTTTTTTTTGTCAGGTTGCATAATAAGACAGATAATGTGATTCTCTCAGCCCTAATTAAAAATTGTATTCAAAGTGTGTAGCCAATATTGAGGACTATGACATAGTTTCCCAGAAACATAAACAAGGAAATTGCCAATTGCCTTTCAATCTCTCTCTCGCTCTCTCCTCCCCTCTCTTTTCACAGCAAGCACGCACATGCACACATTTACGAAACCACACATCCTCTCCCACATGACAAAATACTATGGTCTAGTATTACTATATTTATATTCTATGTTATTCACTGTAGTGTTTCTGCAGACTTTATTGTAGTATTCACGGGTGGGTTTTTGCGGACATGATTAGTAGTAACTGTTTGGCCATAATGACCATCGTTGTGTTTGGAGGGAAAAGGGGGAGGCTTGCAAGCCGAAGAACACCATCCCAACCATGAAGCACAGGGGTGGCAGTATCATGTTGTGGGGGTGCTTTGCTGCAGGAGGGACTGGTGCACTTCACAAAATAGATAGCTTCATGAGGAAGGAAAATATGTGGATATATTGAAGCAACATCTCAAGACATCAGTCAGGAAGTTAAAGCTTGATCGCAAATGGGTCTACCAAATGGACAATGACCCCAAACATACTTCCAAAGTTGTGGCAAAATGACTTAAGGACAACAAAGTCAAGGTATTGGAGTGGCAATGCTACCAAATACTAATTGAGTGTATGTAAACTTCTGACCCACTGGGAATGTGATGAAAGAAATAAAAGCTGAAATAAATCACTCTTTACTATTATTCTGACATTTCATTCTTAAAATAAAGTGGTGATCCTAACTGACCTAAAACAGGGAATCTTAACTAGGATTAAATGTCAGGAATTGTGAAAAACTGAGTTTAAATGTATTTAGCTAAGGTGTATGTAAACTTCCGACTTCAAGTGTAGGTATTACCTGTAGTGTCTTCACATTAATGTATTCAAACAAGGATCTCACCATTGTACAGCTGACAGAAAAACATTATAATAATAATAATATATAACAGAATATATAACATTTTTTTTGTGTTATTCGCAATACATTTCTAAATGCATTGTATACACCGTTGTGGTTGTATTGTGTTTTTCCATAGTCAAATAAAATCAAGGGAGTGTGTCTTATAGTATTCTCCAGTGTACAGTGCATTCAGAACGTTTTCATATCGATTGACTTATTCCACATTGTGTTGTGTTACAGCCTGAATTCAAGGGGGAACCTCAGAGGGATACTTGAGATATTTCTGTATGTAATTTTCAATACATTTGCAAACATTTCGAAAAACATGTATTCACTTTATCATCTTGCAGTATTTTGTGTAAATGGGTGAGGAAATATAACACATTTTAATACATGTTATATTCAGGCTATATCACAACAAATGTGAAATAAGTCAAAGGGTATGAATACTTTCTGAACGCACTGTACTACAAAATTATAAAGTAAGCACTACATGATCGAGGGATATTATACTGTATTCTACAGTATACTACAACATTATAAAGTAAGTAATACAATTGATCGAAGGATACTCCAGTGTGTATTATAGTGTACTACAAAAGTCAATAGTAAGCACAAGCCCACTGGGGCTTTAAATATACAAGTAGGAAAGCCTTAAGATAAATAATCTACTTGTTGTAGAGAGAAAATGTTAGATAACTAGGGGGTAAAATGTATTTTTTATGTGGGCAGCCCACCTCTCTCTCTCTCTCTCTCTCTCTCTCTCTCTCGCTTGACCCCATTTACAGCAGGATTGGTGGGTTTTGTTTGCACACATATCCTGTCTGTCCCCATCTGTCTATATAGGTTTAAGACTGTGCCAACGTCAGCTACAACTTCTCAAATCCAAGGAGAACTTTACTTGCACATCCGAAAAGGTATCAGGCCTCATGACCTGCAAAGAGAAGAAATGCAAACAATGTGTATGTAGCGTTCCACATATTTATTAAAGAATGAAGTGAAACTTTAGTAAAGACAAAACAAATAGAGAATAAATGAAACGTGCCTAACAATGCAGTGCTAACAGGCAACTAAACATAAACAATATCCCATAACCCACAGGTGGAAAAAAATGCTACTTAAGTATGATACCCAATTAGAGACAACGAAAACCAGCTGCCTCTAATTGGGAATCATACAAATCACCAACATAGAAAATAAACCTAGAACCCCACATAGAAAATATAAACTAGAACAACCCCCCAGTCACGTCCTGACCTACTCTACCATAGAAAATAAAAGCTTTCTTAAAAGCTTTCTCTGGTCAGGACGTGACAATTTTAAAGGTTATCGGAGCTATAATCGGACCTGGAGACGTGTGGAGATTCTCTTACATGTGCTACAATAACGGAGGAGGTGAGTGAACATGGTCATCACTAGTTACCACAACCACAAAGCCATACATTGGTCTTTTTCTACAATTTCTCTTCTTAAAATCTGATTTTAAACCTAATCCTAATCTTAATACATTAATCTCACTTTATGTTCCACCCTAACCTTAAATTAAGACCAAAAAGCAAATGTATGTTTTCATGAATTATTATGATATAGACTAGCAAATGCTGACTTTGTGGCTGTGTTAACTGGTGGAAACCAGTAAAAATGGATGATTTGTCCAAAATCGGTCATTGGGTTGCATCAGAGCAATGCATTTGATTTCATGGGCGTAATTTTAATGGTGGTGATGGTCACGATGGTGATAAAAACAACTAACAGTGCCATTTGTGCATGTGTTGAATCACCTGGTTTTGCTTGTCTGGCAGGTGTGTTCTTCATTCCATACGTTTTGTTCTTGGTGACGTGCGGGATAAACTTGGATTAGCTAACACAACGTGCCATTGGAACACAGGAGTGATGGTTGCAGAAAACGGCTATGTAGATATTTCATCAAAAATCTTCCGTTTCCAGCCACAATAGTGATGTACAACATGAACAAAATCTACACTGTATTTCGGATCAATGAGATGTTATTTTAATGGACAAAACAATGTGCTTTTCTTTTAAAAACAAGGACATTTCTAAGTGACCCCAAACGCTTGAACCGTAGTAGAAATACATTAGGCTATAGTCCTATTTCAATCATATTGAAATACATTTTAATGTTATATTTTGCTACTTATTGGCTACTGTCTGTAGTCTAATTGGTCTCGATATAAACTACATGACCAAAGGTATGTGGACACCTGCTCGTCAAACATCTCATTCCAAAATCATGGGCATTAATATGGAGTTTGTCCCCCTCTTTGCTGCTATAACAGCCTCCACTCTTCTGGGAAGGCTCTCCACTAGATGTTGGAACATTGCTGCTATAACAGCCTCCACTCTTCTGGGAAGGCTTTCCACTAGATGTTGGAACATTGCTGCAGAGACTTGCTTCCATTCAGCCACAAGAGCATTAGTGAGGTCGATCACTGAATTTTGCCGATTGGGCCTGGCACGCAGTCGGTGTTCCAATTCATCTTAAAGGTATTCCGATGGGGTTGAGGTCAGGGCTCTGTGCAGGCCAGACAAGTTCTTTGTCTCTCCTTCACAGTGGGGGACGAGAATATACTGTGGAGTCTCAGAGAAAGATGTAAATCCCTGGTGCGTCGGAGGCGCCAAAAACACGTGCAAAAAATGTTTGTTTGTGCTTAGTCTTCACATCGGCAGTGGCACCATCCAGAAACAGGCACCCTCTTCACCCACACATGCCTTGTTGGATTTTAGTTTGACGTTTATCTATACAGAGTGATTTTTGTCTATGTTAGTTTGACGTTTGTCTATACAGAGTGGAGAACACAGACTCAGAGTCATGTATAGCATCTCTGAATGAAGCCTTTACCTGCACTGCAATGCATCAATGGGACATTGTGCTCCTTTTGTAACCTGGTTCCAAATCTGTTAGTGCTCTTGTTAACTCCATTGCTGTCATTTTCATGCCAAAAATTCCATTAGGCATGAGAGCAGAAACAGACATAGTAGCAATTCCTCTACATTAGTTTTGACCTCTTCTATTTTCTCGTGTGTGTGTGTGTGTGTGTGTGTGTGTGTGTGTGTGTGTGTGTGTGTGTGTGTGTGTGTGTGTGTGTGTGTGTGTGTGTGTGTGTGTGTGTGTGCTGCAGATTAAGTGGATGCTAAAATCAAAACAGCAAGCAAAATATATTCTGTGGTATGTATAGAAGAACAGTGATTATTGGTCCAAATATTTTATTACTCTGTCTTCGACAATGTATTTTAAATTGCTCATACAGATCTAATCAATCACGTCAACTACTCTATGGACTACCCGCAAACAATATAATTTTCCACAATCACTGTAAAAAAAAAAAATGCCACACAGTTCAAATGTCAGATTGGTATTGTTGACATCTTGTCCTGCTTCTTTCTTGTCCTGCTTTGGGTGATTCAGTGGGTCCCTCCCCCAGGTGGCCAGCTGAGGCCAAGGAGAGTAACAATGGGGAAATGTTCAGGAATGTGTAGGTAAACTGAGGGGAGAATCCATCCTGGCTCCAGTTTCAGTCCATCTGGGACAAAGAGCATCTTCTCCTGAACTCCTGTCCGTGGGCCCGCACCCATTTATTGGCAACTAAAACCAGGGAAGAAGTAAGAGTCAAGTTCTGTTCATTTCATTTTTTGTAATCTCTCATTTACCCATTATATTATCTAATTATCTTATCACTTTATACTATTTTCCCTTTATTATGTACTGATCAGCTGATAGGTTGTTTTCCCATCTGACTGTAATGTTGTTAACATAAAACAGATGTTATGGCTCAAGTTCTCTCTGTACCCTTCTGCTTTAAAGTACCATCAATGTACTCTACCTGTGTCTTGGCAAATTATTATACCGGTTACTTACATTACAATATATATTTTTTTAATTATTTGAATACATTTGTTTTGATTATTACATCTCAATATGTTTTTTAATTATTCTTTTTATATTATATGGATTATTATGTCTTAATTTCAATAAAATGTTAATAATAAGACAGAAAAACTTTTTTTCAACGTAATTGTCCATACTATGAGGCATAGGTTTTGATGGGAACGTACCCCATTTATTGCCCACAAATACAGGGCATGCAGCGTGTAAGGTCCTAGCGTCCTCCTCTCCATTCTGCAAAAGGTTGTACCACAGCACCGCTGAACCCTATAGCAGATTACACAGGTAACAATGAGTTCACGGATATGCCTCAATCCAGATCTACAAGCACTACTCACATGTTTTACTGGCTTAGGGCAGAGATGCACAGCTCCAGCGCTCATTAAGGACCACCTATAGCGTATGAGACTGATTTCTACCTGAGGAACTAGGTACATGCACTCCCCTGCCAATCAGTAGCATTAATCAACCAGTTCAGGGCCAGGGAAAACCATTACGCGGCAGAACTTGCGGGCCTGAGTTCTGCATCGCTGGCTTTTGGACAACGCACATGGACACCAGTAGTGTTTAACGTCGCTGTCACTACCCATGTAACCATGAGTGATGATGATGATTAGTCAGCTTTGAATGTACCTTGTACGGTCGGAGAGCAGCTCCTATATCAGGGAACACAGTCGATCCACCCACTTCCACATCACTCATCTGACGTGGATCAGAAGAGGGAGACATTATGTACAACACAGTCACACGTTTCATTACTTTGTCACGTTTTAACCAGAGATGTCGATATACAGCAGTCTTACATAGATTAAGATCGTTGCGATCCTGCCACCCCTCGTCATGTAGTCTGTGTCATTGGTCAGCTGTGGAGCATAAGAATATTACTTAATATGCTTGTTGAACAAACAACACATACCATTATCAAATTATTTTAATGCTTACCTTGTTGTCGAAGTGTGGTTCATATTGGCCCCCAATCCCATAATTTGCAACCTGGAAAAATCTGGCATTTGAGACATTTGAAAAATTCCACAACCTAATCCCTTAACCCTATCCTTATCCTCCAGCCAACACCTGGGCTTAACCCTGAGCTCTGCCTCTAGCTGTCACCTACCTGGAGCATCTCTGCTGCCTCCATGTCCAGCCCAGTCAGGTCAGCCATTCTCTGGGTAACACGGGAGATGACAGGGTTGTCCTCGTCAGCCAGCCATGCACTGGCCACACAACACAATGGGTTTAGATAAAGTCATAGGGTCACATAAGGTCAGAGGATATCACAGAATCTTTGGCCTATGATCGATCCTGACTGTCCAGCTTCACAAGTGGAACTTGCAAGAATAGAGAATGTATAGAAAAAAACAGAGGAAGGCTTTATTGTGTATAAGTAGCTATTCAAATAGAAGTTACACATTACATCCTGTCTTCTTAATGCATAGTGGAATTCAATGCACTAATAAAAAGGCACTATTTCATAACAACATAAACACAACCAACCTTTTAGCCACACGGGTTTCAGCTGAAAATCTTTCCCCTGTCACATGGTCTGACACCTTTGCTCTGTCAAGCTTGGTCACAATGCACAACACAAAATTGAGTCCACAAAATAGACACTTGTGAATATTTTCTTAGTAGTTTAAAATGAAGCTACAGTACCTTTGATCGGGATAGGTGTTTTATGGTCTCAATCTCCCTTTCAGATACAAGGTCATGATACCGTATTATTAGTGGATGGTCCCATTCCTGCTCCTCTTTTATAGGGGCATAGATGAGTCGAGGGTTGCCTCTCCCAGTGCTGTACCTGCACTGCAATGTCCTCTGTCTCCTCGGGGTCTGATCATCACAGACACAGCGTCTTTCATTCATAACACTCACAAGACAGGTAGACGATGACTATAGAATTCATGGAAAAGTTCATGTTGCACTTCAGAAGCAAGTCTTGTGTGAACGCTGAACTATGGCCAGCTTTGTTACGGGATGTTAAGGACAGACTGTTCATTTACATTCATAGGATGTTGCTATTTGTAATTGAGTACGAGGGACTTGCCATTTTGACGCCCTCCCCTCTGCAAAGAGATTCGTAGGAGGTTTCGCTTGCTGGTTTGATTAGTGTTAAGATGTCCACTGGTGCATCTAAGGGCAATGAGGGTGTTTGTGTCTGGCTCCCACACCGGATGCTCTCTCTCAGGGTTCTGTAGTAGGCCAGGTGCACCTTGGTCTGCATGCAACTGGGGTCTAAGGGGAGGAAGTGTTTTGACAGACACACACTGTTATGTAGCACATCTTAGCTAACTCTCAAACTTGAGTCCAGATATCAAATTAACATGGTAAAATACTTCACAGGAATTTGGGTTCACTCTCTAGAGATGAATGATCACTGTATTGTTTTTGAAACCAGTGCATAAGAGAAACAACTGCTCCTTTATGTAACATAGGCCACATACCCAGTTCCTGCAACTGTTGTGTTAGCTCCAATGCTAGAGGCAGGTTACCCATCTGAAAGGCTAGGGGACCCAGGTAGGTCAGAACCTCTCTCCTGGTCACCAGGGCTGGGATGCCATCCTCCAGCTGCCTGAAGGTCTCCTGGAGCCAGAGCAGGGCATACTGGAACTTGTGGTTCTGCAGGGCCACCATGGCAACGTGGAAGGAGTCATCTGGATCCAAGGGTGTCACATTTACCTGTCCTGTGAAGCAAAGCAAATCATGCTACATTTTATTTGTACAGCCCTTTTCATTTAAGACCGCACTGAATACAGCAACAACCTTAAACATGTATTTATTTTTTTTACTTCATTTAAAAGGATATTGGTCAGATACTATACAAGAAACACAGACTATTGGAGGCAGCATAAGACTAAATGGCAGATCACAATATCGACTTAGCTAATGTGGAATTGCTTTATGATGGCTGTAAAATGTATCATTTAGCTATTTGATTTGGAATTTTAGGATCCCTATAGGTATAAAAAAAATTATACAAAATAGATTGATGAAATTTTGAATTTGGTCCCACATGTTTTGAGCCCCTCATATGGCGGTGCTGGCATTTTTTCCATGTTATTTTGGAATTAATAGGCATCACATATCAGTTTGCAAACAATGTAAAAAATAATCTATATATCATTGAGTTAATAAAGCCTCATACAAACATGGTCTCTTTTTTGTTTTCTTGAGTAAAGTAGCTCCAAAATGCAGATGTTTCAGCCTAGCTCAGTGCTTTCTGTGGTGATGGTGCAAGTCAGCAGAAAATACGGAGAGTTGCGCCGTGATTGGCTCAGAGTTCTGTCACTCATGGGGACTTTACGTCACTGCCAAGTATAAGAAGAGTCCTTGAACATTCTAGCACTTGGGTGGTGCCATAGAGTTACATTAGAAGTGCCCATCCAAGAAGGCTCAAGGTCATTGGCCACAGATAAAATGTCAAATCGCGTTATATCTACAGTAGCTTTGATTGGACTGATCATGTCAACATCATACTTTCACAATCTTAGCTAGCGGTCATCATCATGAATCAAGTCAATAATCTACTGGCAAATCATTTTTAATCCTTGTCATATGAAGAGAAATAATGAAGTGGCAGTGACTGTGTGGTCCCAAATCTGGGATTAATGGGCTCATTTCCAAATTTAAAAATGATAAACATTCAACATTGGCCCTGCTGTCAATGAAGCATTATTTGTGCCACGCTCACAGCAACTGTCCACCTCGGAACTGCAAAATCTTGAACTCAAGTTAACTGGGAAGTCAGGAATAAACGAGCTCCGACTGGGAAAATACGTTTTGAATGGTCATCCAACTTGGAATTGTAAACCCGTCCTCCAGTTGTTTTGAAAAAGCACCATAAATCCAGACAATGCCAGACTTTGATGACAAAATTTGCCCCACGATGGACAGGCACGCAAACTTCCTGTCCAAGACCAAAAATGCATTGTATGCTGCTGCATAAATTATGTAATATACCAGGAAGATGTATACTGTAGCTAAGAAAGTAATACTAAGTGTATGTTCTCTGTATACATCAATGATGTCGCTCTTGCGACGACACCATTCTGTATACTTCTGGCCCTTCCTTGGACACTGTGTTAACAACCCTCCAGACGAGATTAAATGACATACAACTCTCCTTCCGTTGCCTCCAACTGCTCTTAAATACAAGTAAAACTAAATGCATGCTTTTCAACCGATCGCTGCCTGCACCTGCCCGCCCGTCCAGCATCACTACTCTGGACAGTTCTGACTTGGTATTTGTAGTTGTCCACATATTCTACGGTGTCTGGTTAGACTGTAAACTCTCCTTCCAGACTCACATCAAACATCTCCAATCCAATAGTTAAATCTAAATTGGCTTCCTTTTCAAACAAAGCATCCTTCACTCATGCTGCCTTTTAGTTGAAAACTGACCATCCTACCGATCCTCGACTTTGCTCAGACTCACATTTACAAAATAGCCTCCAATACCCTACTCAATAAATTGGATGCAGTCTATCACAGTGCCATCCGTTTTGTCACCTTCTGCCCCATATAAAACCCACCACTGTGACCTGTGTTTGCTCTTTTGGCTGGCCCTCGCTTCATACTCGTTTTAACCCACTGGCTCCAGGTCATCTACAAGACCCTGCTAGGTAAAGTCCTCCCTTATCTATGCTCGCTGGTCACCATAGCAGCACCCACCTGGAGCACGCGCTCCAGCAGGTATATCTCTCTGGTCACCCCCAAAACCAAATCCTCCTTTGTGTCCGCCTCTCCTTCCAGTTCTCTGGGTATCTGCCAATGACTGGATGCTGAACTACAAAAATCTCTGAAAACTGGAAACACTTATCTCACTCACTAGCTTTAAGCACCAGCTGTCAGAGCAGCTCACAGATTACTGCACCTGTACATAGCCCATCTATAATTTAGCCCAAACAACTATCTCTCCCCCTACTGTATTCATTTATTTATTTTGCTCCCCATTATTTCTATTTCTACTTTGCACATTCTTCCACTGCAAATCTACCATTCCAGTGTTTAACTTGCAATATTCTATTATGCCATTCTTTGTTTTCACAGATTCATAAGAGTGTTATTGTCTGAACTTTGTTTGTTCCTCCGTGCGTTCGTACGGGTTCTCTGTTGTCGAGGGCGTTGTGTTTTTTTTTATTGTGCCATACCTGTGTTGGTGGACTTGCCAATTAAAGTATGCTTCTCAGACATCTCTGCTCTCCTGCGCCCGACTCTTTCACCTTCGTCCTAAACGCAACATTATCACAGAATCCAGCACCACATTCGATGGAGTCAGCAGGAGCGGACACGCTCCCAATATCTATGGAGGAGCGCGTTCAACACCACACGGCAGTGTTACACCGGCTAGGAACCGCGATGGATCAGGTGATGGCAATGATGGAAAGATGGGAGAGAGGTGGCCTTCCCACACTTCCATCAGCCACACTCCAACCAGTACCACAACCCTCTCCTTCATTGCCTGGGTCCAGTGCTATTCAACTCGCACTCCCGAGGGAGCGTGGGATGGAATGACAGGGCCCTGATCGATCACTATAGGTGCAGTTTGCACGAGGACGTCCATAGGGAGCGAGCCTGTAGAATCGGTTCCTGTCAGTTTCATTCCCCAGCCCCTCCACTCCAACACCCATGGAGCTAGGAGGTGCTGCAGCGAGGGCGACCGGAGGGGGGGCCCTTTCCTGTACCAGCTGTGGTCGTAGAGGGCACACTGCTGACCGGTGCTGGAGGGGTCCTTCCGGGAGTCGAGACGCCAGGTCGAGCACTGCTTGGACACCTCAGGTGAGTCAGCACCAGACTCACCTAGAGCTCCCTGTTGGCCATATGTTTTTACTCATTTATTTTTCTGTTTTTTTCTCCCTCTCTACAGCATAAGGCGCTAGTCGATTCAGGCGCAGCTGGGAACTTTTTGGATCGTGCGCTCGCGTTAAGGCTAGGGATTCCCCTGGTGTCGTTAGACCAACGTTTCCCTGTGCATTCCTTAGATAGCCGACCATTAGGGTCAGGGAGGCCACGGTTCCACTGGACATGGTAACGCAGGGGAATCATAAGGAGCGGATTAGTCTCTTTCTTATTGATTCACCTGCGTTTCCAGTGGTGCTGGGAATTTCCTGGCTGGCTAATCACAATCTGGAGATTTCAAGGAGACAGGGGGCTTTTCGAGGGTGGTCAGAGGAGTGTTCAGGCAGGCGCATAGGAGTTTCCATCGGTGCGACGATGGTAGAGAGTCCAGACCAGGTTTCCACTGTGCGCATTCCCTCTGAATATGCCGATTTGGCTGTCGCCTTCTGTAAGAAGAAGGCGACCCAATTACCACCCCATCGACAAGGGGTTTGCGCGATAAACCTCCCGGTAAACGCTGCACTTCCTAGGAGTCACGTATACCCTTTGTCCCAGGAGGTGACAGTGACTATGGAGACATCACTGAATCTCTGGGACAGGGGTACATTTGGCCCTCCACGTCACCCATCTCCTCAAGCTTCTTTTTTGTGAAGAAGGAGGGAGGTCTGCGTTCGTGCATTGATTATAGAGGTCTAAATTCAATCACAGTGGGGTTTATCGCCACAGCAGTGGAATCATTTCACGGGGCGCGTTTCTTCACAAAACTGGACCTTAGGAGTATAATCTGGTGGGTATCCTGGAGGGAAATGAGTGGAAGACCGCGTTTAGTACCACATCTGGCCATTTAAAGTCCTGAGTAGGATAAACGAGGTGTGTTATAGGTTACAGCTTCCTACTTACTATCGTATTAACCCCTCGTTCCATGTGTCTCTCTTCAGGCCGGTGGTGGCTAGTCCCCTGCAGGACGGTGAGGTGCCTGAGGTCCCTCTGCCCCCTCTGGACTTCGAGGGGTCCCCAGCGTACACAGTACGTGCTATTCTGGGTCTCGAGACGCCGGGTGAGGGGCCTAAAGTAACTCGTGGACTGGGAGGGGTACGGTCCGGAGGAGAGGTGCTGGGTACCGGTGGGGGACATTTTGGACCCTTCACTTCTGATTGACTTTCACCACCTCCACCGGGATCGCTGCGGGAGCCACGCATGGTACTGTCACGACTTCCACCGAAGGTGCCTCCCCTGCCTGTTCGGGCGGTGCTCGGCGGTCATTGTCTCCGGTCAACTAGCCGCCACTGGTCCCCTTTTCCTTTTCTGTTAGTTTAGTCTTATTAGTTGCACCTGTTCCTTTTGTGTTTCTTGATTTTTGTCTACTTAAACCTGTTAGGCCCGCTTAGGTTTGTGCGGGATTATTTTGTTACTCTGGTGGTTGTGGATGTGTTTTCGTTTTGTTTGTTTTCTCCGGACTAGTTGTCCTGTGTTTGGGCTGGACAGTGGTATGCGCCCTGTAATTTGGCGTGACCGTTTGTGCCGGAGAATAAATAATTACATTTCACCCAACCCTCTGGCTCTCTGCGCCTGACACCTACCCACCACTCCCAGTGACAAGCCCAAATGTTACATTAAAGGAAAGATACTACTAAAATATGACATCTTTTTTTTTACCCAATAAAGCAAAATAATGATTCATCTTACATAAATCATCAAGCAATTGTGGCCATTGAATGATCCTTTTAGGTATATTGCTATCAAGAGAAAAGGCCTAGGAAAATGACTATTCATAGGAGGCTTAAATTGCAATGGTCTGATTTACCAGAGTGATTATTTACCAAAATTTCTAGACGTACAGTTCCCAGTTTAGTCTCACCTGACACATCCACTGTAATGATTTGCAGTTGTCTGTATATGTCCTGTAGACGTATAAGACCCAGTGCAACCCCATCCATGTCCTTCTCACTGGGGAGCCGCTGGGAGACCAATGATACATTAGCCAGGAAATCTAGATTTATGGAAAGGTTTAAACACGGCAGGAAAAAATGGAACAAGAGTTAATGGACACTGGGTCTAGTCACTTTTAACACGTTCATATCCAAGCATACATAACTGATTTAGTAATGGAGTTGTGTAAGGTTCAATAAGTCTGCGTACAAAATGCCACACTGTTCCCTAGCGCACTGCTTTTGACCAGTAGTGCACTATATTAGGAATATGGGGCCATTTGGTTCACAGCTTGGGTCTTGTAGTCACACTTAATATGTCATGACCAAGCATAACTGGTTTAGTAAGGGTCTTGTGTAAGCTTGAGTTAGTTTGAACAAGGTTATTTAAGACTCACTTATACAACCGATAATTATAATAAGGTGAACATACAGTTGAAGTCGGACGTTTGCATACACCTTTGCCAAATACATTTAAACTCTGTTTTTCACAATTCCTGACATTTAATCCAAGTAAAGATTTCCTGTATTAGGTCAGTTAGGATCACCACTTTATTTTAAGAACGTGAAATGTCAGAATAATACTGGAGAGAATGATTTATTTCAGCTTTTATTTCTTTCATCGCATTCCCAGTGAGTCAGAAGTTTACATACACTCAATTAGTATTTCGTAGCATTGCCTATAAATTGTTTAACTTGGGTCAAACATTTCAGGTAGCCTTCCACAAGCTTCCCACAATAAGTTGGGTGAATTTTGGCCCATTCCTCCTGACAGAGCTGGTGTAACTGAGTTCGGTTTGCGTGCTCACACACGCTTTTTCAGTTCTGACCACAGATTTTCTGTAGGATTGAGGTCAAGGCTTTGTGATGGCCACTCCAATACCTTGACTTTGTTGTTCTTAAGTAATTTTTCCACAACTTTGGAAGTATGCTTGGGGTCTTGTCCATTTGGAAGACCCATTTGCGACCAAGCTCTAACTTCCTTACTAATGCCTTGGGATGTTTCTTCAATATATCCACATAATTTTCCTTCCACATGATGCCATCTATTTTGTGAAGTGCACCAGTCCCTCCTGTAGCAAAGTACCCCCACAACATGATGCTGCCACCCACGTGCTTCGCGGTTGGGATGGTGTTCTTCGGCTTGCAAGCCTCCCCCTTTTTCCTTCAAACATGACAATGGTCATTATGGCCAAACAGCTCTATTTTTGTTTCATCAGACCAGAGGACATTTCTCCAAAAGTACGATCTTTGTCCCCATGTGCAGTTGCAAACTGTAGTCTGGCTTTTCTATTGTGGTTTTTGTGCAGTGGCTTCTTCCTTGCCGAGCAGACTTTCAGGTTATGTCGATATAGGACTCCTTTTACTGTGGATATAGATACTTTTGTACCCGTTTCCTTCAGCATCTTCACAAGGTCCATTGCTGTTGTTCTGGGATTGACTTGCACTTTTCGCACCAAAGTACTTTCATCTCTAGGAGACAGAACGCGTCTCCTTCTTGAGGGGTATGACGTGTGCGTGGTCCTATAGTGTTTATACTTGCGTACTATTGTTTGTACAGATGAACGTGGTACCTTCTGGCGTTTGGAAATTGCTCCCAAGGATGAACCAGACTTGTGGAGGTCTACAATTTTTTTTCTGAGGTCTTGGCTTGATTTCTTTTGATTTTCCCATGATGTCAATCAAAGAGGCACTGAGTTTGAAGGTAGGCCTTGAAATACATCCACAGGTCCACCTCCAAATGACTCAAATTATGTAAATTAGCCGATCAGAAGCTTCTAAAGCCATTACATCATTTTCTGGAATTTTCCAAGATGTTTAAAGGCACAGTCAACTTAGTATATGTACACTTCTGACCCACTGGATTCTGACCCCTATTATTGGAAAAATGACTTGTGTCATGCACACAGTAGATGTCCTAACCGACTTGCCAAAACTATAGTTTGATAACAATACATTTGTGAAGTGGTTTAAAAAACGAGTTTTAAATGACTCCAACCAAAGTGTATGTAAACTTCCGACTTCAACTGTATCTGCATCATCAATCCATAAAAACATGAGGTTGTATTAACAAACGCACAATCAACAGCGGAAGTGTGTCTATCAAGCAGATAGATACTAATGTGTATACATATAATGATGTTAATTTCAATTGAAGATATTAGATCATTTACCTGCAATATATGAAGAACATGTCTTGGTAACTTGTTCCACGATGTTCCGCTCCAGCCTCAGTCTTCGCACCAGCTTGTATGCAGTGAAAGGGTTGCTGATGTATTTTTCCAGATCCTCTGGGAAGTCTCCAGAGGCATTTTCACAGGCTTCAACAACACTGTGTTTGATTATTAGAAAATATGATTAACTGAAAGCCCATTTCTAAGACCAGCAGCATGTAGTATGTAGGAGTTATGGCACCAGAGGCCACAAAAAAAAGAGAAAATACATTCTGTTTTGAAAAACCAAGTAACTCCTAGATTACGGTTGGAAAATGTTCATTTTCTTTCAACAGCCACATACTATATCTACATGTCCACCTACCCTGGTGAAGGCCAGAATGGGGCCGAAACCACACATGCAACATTTACATTTTTTTCATAATATGAAGATTTCCGACAGCAGTCTAGGAGTATTCCGTTTTTTCTCTTTATTGCCAAGTAGATCAATAAAACAATTAAAATTGATTCCAACTCTCTTTTTAGAGGACTTAGACTAGATGATTGTGCCAAAAGATATAACTTTCAAGTCGGAAACTGGGTACTTCGGATTCCTCAACGGATAGATGAGGTTAATTGCTGAATATTATGTGACAAAGTGGAGATTTCACTGAAACCCACTACCCTTTGCACGGTCACCTGTTAAATCGGTCTATGCATTGTTTCTGTGCTGTGATGAAATCTCTGAGGCTCTGGATGAGGCTCCGCTCAATGACAAGCAGTTCCATCATGTGATCTGTCAGGAAGGGGAAAATGCCGTTCCCAATGAATGTCATCTGACGCTCATAGACACAGAGGTGCACATACACTAATAGTGAATCCTCTTTAATCACAAATCTGCGAATGACCTAAATCCTGACTTTAAAGTTTTGATTCAGTGAATGTGCATCTAAAAAGTAACAGAACTTTACCTGTAGAGGAGTAGAACTCAGTCTCTTCAGCACAGAAAGTCCAGCCTATCAGCAATAATAAAATCACACGTCGAAGACTATTTGATTCCATTTCCTGGCCAGTCGCACAGTTCTAGCCCTATTTTAGTAAAACTCCAAATATACCCAATGTATATGTTATATATACATTAAGGAATACCCAATGATGATGTTGAACCAGCAAATACAAATCGTATTCTTCTCAGATTCCAAGACGAGTGTCCAACGCAGAAATGATGTGGTAAAACACAACGACTACGTTCTGAAAGACACTACTCCAAAGTCAGTCTAGAAGCCAAACATGTCCACGTCAACGAGTCTGGTCAAACCCTTACATCTCGAGTCACCTGCACCTACAGTTTTCATAAAGCACAGTCATGGCAAATAGAGGATCGTTTCATTCGCACTAATCTCAATTGAGTAACCTACTGTACAGTTTAAGGCCACAGATTATGGCACTAGTAAGAGCGTGCGAGCTACATTGTCTATCTCTTGTCTACAGCATTTGTAAGAGAGATAGAAAAGTGCCAGGAAGTTGTGCAAAACCATGTAGGCGCTAAATCCCTACAACTAACTCCCTGATGGCCTGTGTCTCATAACACCTAAGTAGAAATGAGTTTCGTTTAACTGCGTATTTAGCGCTGAACTGAACCAGGGTTATGGAGATACCACCAAGGGCTTCTGTTAATCCTTTAATGACAGGGTGTGGACATGGCTTCATTTATGGTGAAACACCAGAAGACATAAAGCCATGCTTAGCAACATGAATCATAGGCTGAGTCCCTCTTACACAAACTCTTCAATTCTCTTACTCAACGCATTTACTCTGTTAGGGTGTCATCTGTTTGTCTCAAATGAACCACAAAGTGCACCCTTATCAACATACAAACCTGTCATGAGAGGATCTCTAGGGAATTTTGACAGCAATTTGACATAATATCCAAACAAGGCTAAGGGAGCGGTAGAGAGAAAGGTATTTATGAGTGTGGAGGGACAGTAAATTAGACTTGTGCGGTAAATTAACTTTCCTGTGTTCAGTCAATACTAAAATAAAAGCACATGGTAAGCTGCCCCACAGTCATAGTAGGGTAAGGGCAAGTTATGGAACAAGGCAGCTTGGCGATATCATGGCAGAGAGGAGGGAATGAGACCTTTACCTGCAGGCCCACAGCTGATCTCATCTATGGTACATAGGTTCCCATATACACTGAGTGCACAAAACATTAGGAACACCTGCTCTTTCCATGACATAGACTGACCAGGTGAAAGCTATGATGCCTTATTGATGTCACTTCAAATTCAAATCAGTGTAGATGAAGGGGACGAGACAGGTTAAAGAATGATTTTTAAGCCTTGAGACAATTGAGAAAACAACTGTGTATGTGTGCCATTCAGAGGGTGAATGGGCAAGACAAAGATTTAAGTGGCTTTGGATGGGGTATGGCAGTAGGTGCCAGGCGCACCAGTTTGAGTGTGTCAAGAACTGCAACGCTGCTGGGTTTTTAATGCTCAAAAGTTTCCCGTGTGCATCAAGAATGGTCCACCACCCAAAGGATATCCAGCCAACTGGACACAACTGTGGGACGCATTGGAGTCAACATGGGCCAACATCCATGGAAGGCTTTCACCACCTTGCAGTCCATGCCCTGACGGGGTGCAAGTCAATATTAGGAAGGTGGAAATGGAAAATGTTGACACCAACACTGCTGTAATGAGTTACAGGGTAAAGGCTGAGATGTTACCAAATCGCAGTCTGCTCAGACATGTGTCCCTGTCCATGATCTCGTCAGAGCATTCTCGAACAGCGTTTAAAATAATCATTGTGACATGCGGAAAAACACTCAATGTTTTCAGTGTGGTGCTTAAAAGGCTCATTTTAATAGTGAATGTATGACTGACTTTCGCAAAGTGAGAGGCTGTGTTTGAGAGTGTCAAAACCGTGATGTAGCATGGGTAAATTGTGACTGACTGATCGACAAATAATACTGAATAGTTATTTTGTAGGTGATTGGACTAGTCAGTCTTGACTCGTCTTTAAAGTCGACTGGAATGTTGAACACGCCCATAGAGTTTGGTCAAGTTCCCCTGCTCAGACATTGCATCCATCCACCAATGGTTGCGTACCAGGTCATCAACTTTCCTGTTGGACACCACATTGCTATAACATATGATAAAAATACCTTTCCAGGCGTTGTAAAATCTGGCATGCATCATCAACGCCTGGGCAGAGGAACACAGCCCATGTGTGTCAGAAAAATGGCACCCTCATCACCGCTTTGCTACAATTCTCTGTTGTGAACAGTTGGGATGTGTTCATCTGGAAAATATGTCATCCTTACTAGGTGGTGATGGTGGCATGGCTTTACATTTTTTTTATTTTTTTATATTTGATTTATCTAGGCAAGTCAGGTAAGAACACATTCTTATTTACAATGACGGCCTACACCGGCCAAACCCAGACGACGCTGAGCCAATTGTGTGCCTCCCTATGGGACTCCCAATCACGCCCGGTTACATACATGAATAGCCTTTCTCAATGGTGGAGGTGATGACATTATGAAACAGTAATGTTAAACAACTTTGTTCACAAGGTTACAATATAGGCCTTCCAATGTAGCCTGGTCTCATATCTGTTTGACAATGACTGACAAGGAGTTGGCAGGATAGCACAAACAGACTGGCCCTCTTGTGGCTAACTCCTGAAGTGGTTCATATCGGATGATGACGAGTCCTTTTTTCTTGCACTGAGATCATGCAGGCAGCGTTGATGGGATTTATCAGGCAGTCAGATATAAATCATGAGCCTTAGCCAATTTTAGGCTAATTTAGAAAAATGTCATCATAAAATAGGTTAGGGCTAGGCAAAACCTCATAACAACTTACATTTGACAGAGCCGTCAAGAGATCAGCCATCACAATAGTGAATGTAGGTCTACTGCACTTTTAATCAAATACACTGTTTATTCTGCTCCACATTTTCCATCTTTTAAAAATGTCACAATCATACAGTGTAATAATTTAAGAAGTCTATAAATACAAACGTAAATGGACAGGAATAGATGAAGCAGTATGTTCTGATAGGGTTGTGCAGTCAGTATGTGGTTATGCATAAGTCATTTTGTATGAAACATCTGAATGCTAAACAAACATGTAAACAAAACAAGAAATCAGATACTTTAACGCTACATATCCATTTCTCTTTATCCCAAGCTTCAGATCATTGTTAAAAGCCATAATGGATACCACAGTAGGTAGGTAGGTGTGTGTGTGTGTGTGTGTGTGTGTGTGTGTGTGTGTTCAATCAAAAGTTCAGGCACTGCAGGTGGAGTGTACTCCTCCAGCCAGGGGTCAGGGGTGAGAGGTCAAGTTCAGTCCACTTCTGTCAGGCCACATGGCCTCCTGAACTCCTGACCTCGTTCATGGATCCATTTGTTGGACACTGGCAACAGATTTTTAAAAAAAAAAGTACATTATGTCAATGTCAGTCTCAATTCAGTGGAAGTCTCAATTATCTCCAATGTGTGAGATTAGGGCTCTGTTAAAACCTACAACTACCAGGAAGACTCCACTCACAGGTAGATGCTTCCTATTCCAGAAGTACAGTGCCTTCAGAAAGTATTCATACCACTTGACTTATTCTACATTCTCTTGTGTTATAGCCTAAAAAACAAATGGGCAACAAAAAAATATGTAAAATCTCACCCATCTACACAATACTCCATAATGACAACCTGAAAACATGTTTTTAGAAATTATGGCAAAGTTATTGAAAATAAAATATCTTATTTACATAAGTATTCACACCCCTGAATCTTTTTTGGAAGCACCTTTAGCAGCAACTACAGCTGAGAGTCTTTCTGAGTAAGTCTGTAAGAGCTTTCCACACCTGGATTGTACAACAATTGTCCATTATTCTTTTCAAAATTCTTCAAGTTCTGTCAAATTGATTGTGGATCAATCCTAGACAATAGTTTTCAGTATACTGAACAAAAATATAAAACGCAACAATTTCAAAGGTTTTACTAAGCTACAGTTCATATAATTAAATTAAATACATTTAAATACATTTATTAGGCCCTAATCTATGGATTTCACATGACTGGGAATAGAGACATGCATCTGATGGTCACAGATACCTTAAAAAAAAGGTAGGGATCAGAAAACCAGTCAGTATCTGGCATGACCATAATTCGCTTCATGCAGCGTAGAGTTGATCAGGCTGTTGATTGTGGCATTGGAATGTTGTCCCACTCCTCTTCAATGGCTGTGCGAAGTTGCTGGATATTGGCGGGAACTGGAACATACTATTGTACACGTCGATCCAGAGCATCACAAACATGAAACATGAGGTGATGGCGTCGGATGAACGGCACGACAATGGGCCTCAGGGTCTCGTTATGGTATCTCTGTGCATTCAAATTGCCATCGATAAAATGCAATTGTGTTTGTTGTACGTAACTTATGCCTGCCCATACCATATCCCCACCACCACTGTTCACAACGTTGACATCAGCAAACTGGTCTCCCACATTACGCCATACACTGCTATCTGTGCAGTTGAAACTGGGATTAAACCGTGAAGGGCACACTTCTCCAGCGTGCCAGTGGCCATCGAAGGAGAGCATTTGCCCACTGAAGTCGGTTACGATGCCAAACTGCAGTCAGGTCAAGACCTTGGTGAGGACGAAGAGCATGCAGATGAGCTTCCCTGAGACGGTTTCTGACAGTTTGTGTAGAAATTCTTCAGATGTGCAAACCCACAGTTTCAGCTGTCCAGGTGGCTGGCCTCAGATGATCCGTCAAGTGAAGAAGCCGGATGTGGAGGTCCTGGCCTGGTTACATATGGTCTGCGGTTGTGAGGCCACTTGGACGTACTGCCAAATTCTCTAAAACAACGTTGGAGGCAATTTATGGTAGAGAAATTAGCATTAAATTCTTTGGCAACAGCTCTGGTGGATATTCCTGCAGTCAACACCCCAATTGAACACTACCTCAAAACTTAAGTCATCTGTGGCATTGTGTTGTGTGACAAAACTGCACATTTTAGAGTGGCCTTTTATTGTCCCAAGCACAAGGTGCACTTGTGTAATGACCATGCTATTTAATTAGCTTCTTGACATGGCACAGCTGTCACGTAAATGAATTATCTTGGCAAAGGAGAAATGCTCACTAACAGGGATGTAAACAAATTTGTGAACAACATTTGAGAGAAATACGCTTTTTGTGCATATGGAACATTTCTGCTATCTTTGATTTCAGATCATGAAACACGGGACCAAACTTTACATGTTGCTTTTACATTTTTGTTCAGTGAACACTTTGTATTCAGGACAATTGGTTAATTGCTTTGCCACATTATTTTGCAGACTCCATGTAACTTATTATGTGACTTCTTAAGCAAATATATTTAGGCTTGACATAACAAAGGAGTTGAATACTTATTGACTCAAGACATTTCAGCTTTTAATTTTTAATTAACTTGTAAAAATTTGAAAAACATAATTCCACTGACATTATGGGGCATTGTGTATAGGACAGTGACAAAGCAAATCTGAATTTAATCAGGCTCTAACACAAAAAAGTCAAGGGCTGTGATTAATTTCTGAAGGCACTGTAAGTGTATGTGCAGGCAGACTTTCAAAAAACAAACACTGCGGATCATTCCATGTCATTTCCACAAGCCATGAAACCCACCATCTCAGATTGTTAGAAACAGATAAGAATTCCCTTCAACATTATTTTGTTGAAATATAATTTGATCTTTGAGAATTTAAGCTACCTGATTGTACACAAATTGGCCATTTTATTTGATAGGATTCATATATTATTCAATAAATATAGTATCCAACCTCCGATTTGGACCAAACTTCTTCTTACCAATAAGTAAGACATGAGGAATCCAAAAATGGTTGCTAAGAGAAGGTCAACAACATCTATTTCATGGAGAACTGTCTTGACTTGTAGGACCACATCATTTACAGTATTTTTACCATGAGCAATTAGTTTTCTACCCAAAGGTGCAAAGAAAATGTTGTGATCCATTTAATATATACAAGTGACCAGCAAAATTGGTAAAAAGGTGTGACAGTATAGCAGGAACAGAATCATCTAGTGGTCAAAACCTGGTACTTTCACAAAGTTTAACAGGAAATAAGTCAAGTGACTTCAATGACTAATTTCTCTGAACAGGGGGAAACAACTGTCACCAGATTCACAGGGAATACATTACATAGTATGAATAAACAATACTCCAAGATGCAGCTCCATACTACTTGTCAAACACAGATAACTGATACTGAACACTGGTTGTTGGGGTGGGATTGGTGTGAGATGTGGGGGTGGCTTTCATAATTTTTTGGGGATTCCTCATGGCTTTGCTTAGAAGAATGCAGGTCCAAATCAGATATCTATTGAATATTATATGAATCATATAAATTAAAATGGCCAATTTGGGTGCAATCAATTGTCTTCAATTCTCAAAGACTAAATTATATTTTGACATAATGTTTCAGGAATGCAAATCCTACCTGTTTCTAACTACAGAAACGATTTCAAACCAATCTGAGATGGTGGGTGTCAATCTTCTTTCTTGTGTTTTTTTGATGTGGAACGACCCCGAGGTAACATTCCTATGAAGGTTTGATTGCAGCCTATGTGAGAGATACATACAAGGAGCACCGACTAGGAAGTAGTCAAAGAAACATCAATTGACTGACACCAATTAATTGATTGATATAGATTAGACGCTGCTTGTGAGTTTGAATTAAACTCTCCATCCAACTCACCCCATTTACATCCTACTAACACAGGACAGGCAGCGTGTCTGGTCCTGTAGTCTCCCTCTCCACTCCTAAAGAGGTTGTACCAGAAGACTGCAGTTCCCTGTGGACCCAGGGTTACATATATTTGATGAAAAGAGCCAGGAGTTTTCCCTGACCATGTGACCTGACCAGGAAAATCTAGAGCCTTTCATCTAGAGCCTTTCATCTAGAGTTTTTCATCTAGAGTTTTTCATCTAGAGTTTTCCCTGACCATGTGACCTGACCAGGAAAATCTAGAGCCTTTCATCTAGAGCCTTTCATCTAGAGTTTTTCATCTAGAGTTTTTCATGACCAGGTGACATGGCCCTATAGTGATGAGGGCTGTACTTGTCTAAGAGTAGGTTAATGGTTTATCTCTCACCTTTTTGGGATAGATAGCTGCTCCAAAGTCTGGGAACACAGTTGCTCCTCCCGCTTCAACATCACTCATCTGTCAGGGAAAACACAACCCTGTCAGCTGGCTTTACTGATATACAGTTTACTGTAAGAAATGTGTACTGCCTTTAAAAGGATACACTGTTTTAACAGGCGCGTAATGATACAAGTTACAGGTAGCCTAGTGGTAAGAGAGGCGAGCCAGCAACCGGAATGTTGCCAGTTACAATTCCACGTCTGACGGTATCAAATCCGAGATGACATTGCTTGTTGTTGTGCCCTTGAGCAAGGCACTTAACCACCCACAACAACTGCTCCACTGGCGCCCAGTGTGGCAGCCCCCTGCTCCAACCTGTACATGAATATTTGTGTCTTTCAGAGGGGTTGGGATAAAGCAAAGTGACATTTCTATTGGACCATGTGACCAATGGACGAATAAAGTGATCTTAATTTAAAAAAAAATAACATGTAGCAACGTAAAGACTACTGACGATCTAATGTAAAGACTACTGACGGTCTAAATAAAAAAATAACATGTAGCAATGTAAAAACTACTGACGATCTAAATAAGTGTCTTGAAAGTCTTGAAACTATGGCAAATTGTTCAATGACACTAAACATAATGTTTATTACACACCATTATACAGCAACACCAAGTCCATAACAGCCAGTCATTCAACTATACAGAAGTGCAGCAGAAAACTAAGTGATCCAAAAGGACTGTAGTTTTGCAAAGCGTGGCATTCTTCTTCTATTTACACTCACATCACACATACAGTATTAGCATGGACCAAGAAACATGGTAGCATGTTGTGGGGGGGGTACAACATGACGCAATATGCACTGAAATTGACTGACAGAGACTCCAAGTGGAAATGTCCTGTTTTTGATCACCTTTTTTAGTGATGGTATGAGTATGCGGTAACACGGATTGCCAAATGGTTGAGAAACATGGAAATGTCAATCAATTGAAGTCCAATATTCAAGTAGAGTTCATGGATCTGCCAAAAACAATAATTATGCAAAATGGAGACCCAAAAAAGAAGAGTCAAAATCTAAAATCAGTAACTGCTACTGTAAATTGACGGCAGCAACTGGATTCGCATACTTACGTAATTTAAAAAAGTAGCCACGCGATTTCCAGTGCCTAATGTTTTGAAAGCATCAGGTTCATCTTTCTATGAAGATAAAATTTGAGAGTAAAACACACATTGAAAAAATACACAGAGACATGTACTTACGTAGTTCAGGAAGGTAGCAAGTCTATTTCCATCGACCATGATGTCCTGAGGACGCTGCAACAAATGTTTATAACTTTTAACCCAGACTGAAATGAATAACTCTTGGATCCCGCCACTAGGGCACTAAATCAATCATCTATAACTACATTGATTATTCACAACTGTTTGACTTAACATAGTCATTGAAAAATTAGTGAGGCCTAACCAATTTCACACAATATGAGCTACTACTGAATATTTAGCATATTGAATATAATATAGAATAATGGAGATGATTAGATTCACTATTTGATTAATATGGATATATTTTCATGAAGTTAATTGATACTTTGTGCACCTCCCAGTGGCACTGTCTACAAATGGGTGGTGGCCCCCTTGCGTGGCAGTCTGAAACTTTCCAGACAGAAGAAACCTACACACATTACTCACTATAAAACCTTAAACTGTGCCCGAGTTTAAAAATGCAATCTTCATCCTGCTGTGATTTTTTTGTGTGCCAGAAACGTAAAATAACAACTTCTGACCGTGTATTAAATGTGTTTTTAAAGAATTCCATTACTCAATCACCACATATCAAAGCCAGCATGCATGGGCAAACTTGATCATGTCCAAAAATGTGATGATTTTCTAAATTACAATTGTATATTATTACTAGAGACTCTTTTCCTTATAGGAAGATGCACTCTGGGGTTATGGACATGGTTGAACTGTGACTCAACCCTTCATCTAGGGCCACGTCCAAGAGCCCTGGTCAAAAGTAGTGCACTATATAGGGAATATGGTGCCATTTGAGATAATACCTAGGTCTCGTTTGTCAATCTGCCATATAGGAATTCAGGGCCTCTCTTAGATTACACACTATTCTAGCAGTGGATGGTCAATGAGATGGAGAACCCCCGACAAAACTTTATAGGTCTACATTTGTCTTAGACAATGTCTTGCATGTTGACTGCCAACACCGTAAACGTGTGTGCTACGGAAGTCTTTTTTCTTATCACAGGTCAACATACACGTGAAAACATACTTTCTCCAAAGAACCCAGCAGGATAAACCATTGCATGCCTGTTGCATCCCTTCTCAGATGCAACAGAGAGCAATTGTAGGCCGTCTAGAGGTTACCCTTACCCTGGAGAAATCAAAATGTGGCTCATATTGTCCTCCGACCCCATAGTTAGCAATCTGTTCAGTGAAAAGAGAAGAAGCTGAATTATTTAACAACATCTGAAGCTTAAGACGAGTCACACAAAACCAGGTGCCTGTTAAGATTGTCAGTATAGTTTCAAAGAGTGAACAGGGGTATTCTTGCAGTGGGCCACCAGAAAATAGTATCCAGTGTTAGGTAATATGCGTGTCTTAACAGGTAGAATGCATGTACAGTCTTATATAGTATGTGGTGAGTACCTGGAGTAACTCGGCAGTCTGCGTCGTCAGGCCTGTGATGTCCTCTATCCTCTGGTTGACACGCTCAATAACAGGGTCCTCCTCCCCCTCCAGCCAGGCACTGAAGGACAACAGATCCACTGACTCGACACAACAACACCACTCATTCACCCAGACATGAAGCATAGCTAAACATGAACCACAGAGGGCGCCAAAACCCTGCTTTACCCATAATGACTCACCTTTTTGACACCCTGTAGTTCGCTGTGGTCAGAACGCCTGTTTTGGGGTCTCGAACAGTTGCTCTCGCAAGCTATACAAAGATTTACAGACAAGTAGGAATAAATATTGACATACAGCACTTGTAACATCTCATTTTCCCTTTGGACATTCACCACTTTATGATACAATGTTTCAATACTACCACTGAAACATACAGTATAGTGTTATATCTAAAAAAATATAGATCATCTGTGAGGTAATAGTGGCTCTGCTGGTCCTGTTTGCTGCTCCTTTGCTCCTCTCACCCTGGGCTTGGCCAGCTCCTTAATCTTCTCAATTTCTGAGTCTGAAAGGGCGTTGAGGTAGCGGACGATGTGTGGGCTGTCCCACTCATCCTCCTCCTTCATGGGCTGGAGCAGCAGGCGAGGGTTCCTGTTCCCGTCATGGTAGCGGCAGTACAGCCGGCTGCGCCTCGCACTGGTCTGGATGGGATGGGTCGAGGGTGTGGGAAGTTAGACCGGAACTCACAGCTCCTCTCCAAAACCCTGTCAAATTACCGCACCGCTCTAAAAGTTCCCTCACAATAACTGTCTCTTTTAGACATCACCCTTTTGACACCATCTCATTTAGCTCCCCGTCTGCTTCTGCTCTCTTCTCAACTCCATGTCACTCCTTGTCACACCATGACAACGAGTGACAAGGAGTTGACATGATATCACATACTGGGAACAGGCTACATCTCATGCTCCTTACTTTTAAAAACACTGTCTGTGCGTTACAAGAGTCAGTCGGTCTCACCATTTTGACTCCCTCTCCCCTACATAGGCCCTCGTAGATCTCCCTCTCAGGTAGGTAGTCCTTGGGTCTCTTGTAGGTCCCCAACTGAATGGGCTCCTCTGTGGCCGGCTCCTGGACCTCTTGGTTCAGCTCCTTCAGCTGCTTGGATAGCAGCTTCTCAAAGTAGCGCAGGTTCCCTCCTGCCCTCTGGTGGCTAGAGTCTGTAAGGACACCATGGGTAATGCAGTTCGACAGATTAACAGGACATGGGGGAATATGAGGGAATTGTGTGATGGCACGGCACGGCACAATTCAACAACATTTAACTCTCGTCAATGGTTTGAGTGAAAAGGAACTGTCTCTCTCTGTGTGATGCTACTTCAACCATACAAAATGAATCCGTTTTGAGTATCAAGGGAAATAGGCTTAAACACTAACATTGAAAGTCTGAAATAAGATGCGGTGTGGTGTTTGGAGTCAGTCGTTTCATAATTGCCATTACATGTTATGAGATGAGAGACATGATAAAGCATTTAATTCAGTATAGCAAAAAGACATTCAGTTACTTTAGTTAAATCCAGTTGTCTTTTCAGTTTGAATTACAGGAGCCTCTAAAACAAAAATGTTATACCATCTCCCTAATACGGTATTCCCCTTTTGTTAACTTCAAAGGCTTCGAAGAGTTAAAAGTAGCACTTTTCCTGCCACAATCACACTGGGGATTGGGAGTCACAGACAGCTGTAAAAAAAGATACGCAAACTAGAGACAACTACCCAACAATATGTTGCTCTAGCTAACCGCAGCAGCTAATGTTATTATTTTAAATCTGATTCTTTACTTGGTAAATATGCTGGTAGATCTTACTAGTTGTTGACCTTGGGTTTGGTTCATTCAACTTCACATTTAAGCAAAGTAACCAGAACTCCATAATTGCAGCCTTTAACAAACAACAACATTCCTGATGCAGCTCAAATTAGCAAACCGTGAGCACTCAGAGTTACACCATGTAACTCTGGACAAATACGAGAGGTTTTGAGAGGGTGATTATGTGAGAATGTGCAAAAATATGACAGTATGTGAGGGAGAGTGAGTGCGTGAAAGAGAATGTGTGAGGGAGAGTGAGAGTAGAAGAGATTGAGAAAGTGAGAATGTGTGAGAGAAATGGTATGAGAGAGTAAGACGTCTCTCCTGTTGTCAAACACCTCAAACACATGAAACAGTGGAAACAGCGCGTGTGAGTCCTACCGATGGCCACTAGGCGGCGTGTCAGCTCGATGGCACGGGGCAGGTCTCCCATCTGGTAGACGGAGTAGCTGAGATAGTCCAGGACGTCGGCCTTGGACACCACGTGCTCCTCCCCTGCATCCATCTGCCTGAGGGCCTGCTGCATCCACAGCACCGCGTGGTAGTAGTCTGCATCGTTGTACGCAGTCTTCCCCATGTCGTAACAGTCATCCACTGTCAGGATGGCGTTGTGGTGCATCCCTGCAGGTATAGTATAGTATAGTATGATGCACCCTTTTGGCAATACAGCACCATTCTGTTCTGTTTGAGGTCTCCTGGTCGCATGTCATAATAACATCCATTAATAAGACAGTTGTTTATGAGCAGTTTATCAACTGCTTACGAGGTTACTACATAAGAGTGCTCCATAAATCCACAATGGTGTTATGATACTGTAGTGGACGTTGCTATAGCAGCAGTAAGAGGGTCATATCAAAACACTTTGCTTTTGCAACCTTTTTCTGACAGACCTCCCAGACATGGTGGGGTGTGCAATATTAAAATATATACATAGTGAATGTGTGGCCACAGCATTTGCTCCCGGTATCAAAACTGTTCTGTTTGAGCTTGCATTTCTGGAGAGGGTAAACATCTGGCTGGACGAAAGAGCAACCGTTCTCTGCAGTCTGGTAGTGCTGGAAGGGAAGGCTGAGAAATGCTCAGCTCTCACACCGTCTTCATCCCAAATGGCACCCTATTCCCTACATAGTGCACTTCTTTTGACCAGAGTTCTGATCAAATGTAGTGCACTATGTAGGGAATAGGGAGCTATTTGGGATGCAAACACTGTGCTGAACACATCTGGAGGCTTCTGGAATCTTCCATGGCAGAGTTTCAGTGACTGTTCACACACAAAGAGTATGGATGAGTCAAGGAGATGATAGAGCCTCACCAGGCAGTTTGCCCTTAGAGAAACTCTCTGAATCCAGTTTGTACGTGTCCTGGAGACGCATCAGTGCCTTGGCAGCACCTTTCTCATCCTCCTCGTCAGGGAAGTACTGCCTGTGTACAGTCATGTTGGAGATGAACCCTGAGGAGGGAACACAGTGATAAGGACACAGAGTGAAGCAGTGAAAAGGTTGCATCCCAAATACCACACTACCCACTACTTTTGACCAGAGCATTGATAGGGACTTTGGTCAAAAGTAGTGTACTATATAGGGAATAGGGTACCAAACAATGAGTCAAAGGCATCACAGCACATCTGCATTGGAGTTGCCTGGTGTGCACTGCTATGATGTGTGATAATGTAGTGTGTGAGGTCAAGACAACTACAGAATGTTTATTTTATTTATTTATTTGACCTTTATTTAACCAGGTAGGCCAATTGAGAACAAGTTCTCATGTACACCTGCGACCTGGCCAAGATAAAGCAAAGCAGTGTGACAAAAACAACAGTTACACAAGAGTTACAGACAAACAAACGTACAGCCAATAACACACAAACATACAGCCAATAACACACAAACGTACAGCCAATAACACAGCAGAACAATCGGTGTACAGTGTGTGCAGATGTAGTAAGATCAGGGAGGTAAAGCAATAAATAGGCCATAGTGGTGAAATAATGACAAGTTAGCTTTAACACTGCAGTGATAGATGTGCAGATGATGATGTGCAAGTAGAGATACTGGAGTGCAAAAGTGCAAAAACTGTATTAACAGTATGGAGTTAGTGTGGTTGGGTGTGCTATTTACATATGGGCTGTGTACAGGTACAGTGATATGTGAGCTGCTCTGACAGCTGATGCTTAAATTTAGTGAAGGAGTTATGAGTCTCTAGCTTCAGTGATTTTTGCAATTCGTTCCAGTCATTGGCAGCAGAGAACTGGAAGGAAAGGCTGCCAAAGTAGGTGTTGGCTTTAGGGATGACCAGTGAGATATACCTGCTGGAGCGTGTGCTACGGATGGGTGTTGCTATGGCGACCAGTGAGCTGAGATAAGGTGGGCTTTACCTAGCAAAGAATTATAGATGACCTGGAGCCAGTGGGGTTGGCGACAAATATGTAGCGAGTGTCAGCCAACGAGAGCATACAGGTTGCAGTGGTGGGTCGTATACGGGGCTTTGGTGACAAAACGGATGGTACTGTGATAGACTACATCCAATTTGCTGGGAAAAGTGTTGGAGGCTATTTTGTAAATGACATCGCCGAAGTCAAGGATCGGTAGGATAGTCAGTTTTACGAGGGTATGTTTGCCAGCATGAGTGAAGGAGGCGTTGTTGCAGAATATGAAGCCGATTCTAGATGTACATTTTGGATTGGAGATGCTTAATGTGAGTCTGGAAGGAGAGTTTACAGTCTAACCAGATACCTAGGTATTTGTAGTTGTCCACATATTCTATATCAGAACCATCCAGAGTAGTGATGCTAGGCGGGCGGGCAGGTGCGGGCAGCAACCGGTTGAAGAGCATGTATTTAGTTTTACTATTTTAAAAAGAGCAGTTGGAGACCACAGAAGGAGTGTTGTATGGCAATGAAGCTCGTTTGGAGGTTTGTTAACACGGTGTCCAAGGAAGGGCCAGATGTATACAGAATGGTGTCATCTGCGTAGAGGTGGATCAGAGAATCACCAGCAGCAGGAGTGACATCATTGATATATACAGAGAAAGAGTCAGCCCGATAATTGAACCCTGTGGCAACCCCATAGAGACAGGCCATCCGATTTGACACACTGAACTCTATCTGTGAAGTAGTTGGTGAACCAGGCGAGGAAGTCATTTGAGAAACTAAGGCTATTGAGTCTGCCGATAAGAATGCGGTGATTGACAGAGTCGAAAGTCTTTGCCAGGTCGATGAAAACGGCTGCACAGTACTGTCTTTTATCTATAGGGGTTATGATATCGTTTAGGACCTTGAGCGTGGCTGAGGTGCACCCATGACCAGCACGAAAACCAGATTGCATAGTAGAGAAGGTATGGTGGGATTCTAAATGGTTGGTGATCTTTTTGTTAACTTGGCTTTTGAAGACCTTTGAAAGGCAGGGTAGGATAGATATAGATCTGTAACAGTTTGGGTCTAGAGTGTCTCCCCCTTTGAAGAGGGGGACGCCCGCAGAAGCTTTCCAATCTTTAGGGATGTCAGACAATACGAAAGAGGTTGAACAGGCTAGTAATAGGGGTAGCAACAATTTCGGGCTTATAATTTTAGAAAGAGGGTCCATATTGTCTAGCCCAGCTGATTTGTAGGGATCCAGATTTTTCAGCTCTTTCAGAACATCAGCTATCTGGATTTGAGTGAAGGAGAAGCAGGGGGGCTTGAGCAAGTTGCTGCGGGGGGTGCAGAGCTGTTCTCCGGGGTAGGGGTTGCCATGTGGAAAGCATGGCCAGACGTAGAAAAATGCTTCTTGAAATTCTCGATTATCGCAGATGTATCTGTGGTGACAGTGTTTCCAAGCCTCAGTGCAGTGGGCAGCTGGTGCTCTTATTCTCCATGGACTTTACGGTGTCCCAACACTTTTTGGAATGAGTAAACTGTGGATGCTAGTCACGCAGTGGCTAAGAGCTCTCCAGGGACACACAACGGAGACTAGCTGATATAATTAAGCAATAAGGCACGATGGGGTGTGGTATATGGCCAATATACCACGGCTAAGGGCTGTTCTTATGCACGAGGCAAAGTGGAGGGCCTGGATACAGCCCTTAGCTGTGTTACATTGGTCATATACAATTAGAAATACATTTGATTTGATATACCACAAACTCTGAGGTGCATATTGCTATTATAAACTGGTTACCAACGGAATTAGAACAGTAAAAATAACTGTTTTGTCATACCAGTGGTATGCGGTCTCATACACTGCAGATGTGGCCAATGTCAACAGAGGAAAGATGCAGCTGCACATGAAAGACGGCAGCCTGTGTTCTCTCTCAGCTCCACTCTACTCTGCAGATGTCGGGGAGGAGCATGATGGATCAGAATTGGCCTCACACCTTCTTTTCCACAAGGCTCCTCACACCCCCACACACAGAGGAGCTATGTAGAAGCTGTAACCTCTCTCTCCCTCCCTCCCTCCGACCCCATCTTACCATCTGAGGGGTCCTGCAGCACAAGGCTCCTCACACCCCCCACACACAGAGGAGCTATGTAGAAGCTGTAACCTCTCTCTCCCCCTCCCTCCCTCCGACCCCATCTTACCATCTGAGGGGTCCTGCAGCACAAGGCTCTCCAGCTCGGACCACTCGGTGTTGAGTCTCTTCATCAGCTTGTAGGCGTTGACGGGGTGGGCCAGGTAGACCTCTGGGTCTGAGGTGGAGGCAAGCGTCAGCACGTCCAGCTTGTTAGCCCAGCTACAACACAGCACAGGGGAAAAAAACAGTCAGGTTCAGTACAGTACACAATTATCTCTAATCGTGCTACAATCTGATTATTGATAATTCCTCAAAATGGGCTTATTCTGTCTAGTCTTATTTTGGCAAATTAGCCATGTATACAATTATGTTATCAAAGTCACCTTTATTAGCACTTTGGTTACAGAGTGTAGTGTTCACCTTTTCACAGCAGCAAGCTTGGACTCCTCTGCTTGAATATATTCTTTCAAGGACTGAACCAACTCCTTCTCTGTGTATATCAGGTCTGTCATTTGACCTAATGAAAAGTGGAAAGAAAAAAAATAGGGCCATGCTGAATATGAAACTGGAGATGACTCATTAAATACACTGAAGCTTTTGTGTTCTGTGTTATAGACTACTGCACCTATGCAATAAATGTGTTCGGCAACCAGATCAAGTATTTTCACATGATCATCATTTCCTGGAGGGAAAGTGGAGGATGTAGAATATGCTTTGGTTTCATTGTCCGGAAAATAAAGGTTTCCTCACACAGACTTCAGTAAGTGAAAAGTTTCAACCTGTAGCATTCTCTGCTGTGATTGTATAGAATTACCGGTATGTGTCCAACCACACACACCACTCTAAATACCCATGGATCTTGGGGTAAGGGGGTGGGAATGCTGCTGTTTGCAGAAAACAATTCCATAGCAACACTAGACAGTCAAGAGTGAACTCAATGCTGTTGCCAGAAGGAAAGCGAAACAGCTTCACGCAATATTTATATTTTAGGGTAGTAGCAGCCAACGTAAGTATATAAATTACACAGATTACTTTAACTGACATTATGCAGGCTGATGGTGCCACTTTCAGTGAAATTATGCTCACCATGTTATTTTAGAAATTGGACTAAAAAAAGACCTGCTGCTACTCGCTTATCCTGTAAACTATCCTAAGCCTTGTCTATAGCAGGTGTTTCCTTCATTTGATAGCTATGCTGGAGAGATGTGAGGCGAGTTCAGAGACTTAGCGAATTGTTTTCCAGAGACTTTTTAGAAGCATGTTGAACACTGGAGGTTTGGCGAGAGAAAGAACGTCAGTCAAGTCGAAGACAAAGAGGCGCCGTAGGCTGGAGGTGTAAAGCTCTCTCTTCTCAATACTGGACACAGCAAAGACAGCGTCATCAACATGCATGGAAAAGCAGGAATCCTGAATTCAATATCCTATAGACTTAAGAATTCTAAATGAGATGATTTATGACAGGAATTAGGTCATGCAGAAACTAAGGTTGACTGGTGTCATGTCAGATATACAAAGGTAATGGTATAGGCCTACTTATAGGTGTGTCATGGTAAAGGGTAACAACAGAGGCGTAATGGTATAACCATTACGCCTCTGTTGGTGTAATGTGGGTACACACATTACACACTACCATTCAAAAGTTTGGGGTCACTTAGAAATGCCCTTGTATTTGAATGAAAAGCACATAATTTTTTGGTCCATTAAAGTAACATCACATTGATCAGTGTAGACATTGTTAATGTTGTTAATGTTGTAAATAATTATTGTAGCAGGAAACGGCTTTTAATGGAATATCTACATTAGGCGTACAGAGGCCCATTATCAGCAACCATCACTCCTGTGTTCCAATGGCACGTCGTGTTAGCTAATCCAAGTTTATCATTTTAAAAGGCTAATTGATCATTAGAAAGCCCTTTTGCAATTATGTTAGCACAACTGTCGTACTGATTAAAGAAGCAATAAAACTGGCCTTCTTGAGACTAGTTGAGTATCTGGAGCATCAGCATTTGTGGGTTCGATTACAGGCTCAAAATGGCCAGAAACAAAAGCACTTTCTTCTGAAACTCAGTCTATTCTTGTTCTGAGAAATGAAGGCTATTCCATGCAAGAAATTGCCAAGAAACTGAAGATCTCGTACAACGTTGTGTACTACTCCCTTCAGAGAACAGCACAAACTGGCCCTAACCAGAATAGAAAGAGAAGTGGGAGGCCACCGGTGCACCACCGAGCAAAATGACAAGTACATTAGAGTGTCTAGTTTGAGAGAGATGCAAGTCCTCAACTGGCAGCTTCATTAAATGGTACCCGCAAAACACCAGTCTCAACGTCAACAGTGAAGAGGCGACTCCAGGATGCTGGCCTTCTAGGCAGAGTTGCAAAGAAAAAGCCGCATCTCAGACAGACCAATAAAAAGACAAGATTAAGACGAACAAAAGAACACAGACACTGGACAGAGTAAGATTGGAAAAAAGTGTTATGGACAGACAAATCTAAGTTGGAGGTGTTCGGGATCACAAAGAACATGAGAAAAAATGAAAAGATCCTGGAGGAGTGCTTAACGCCATCTGTCAAGCATGGTGGAGGCAATATGATGGTCTGGGGGTGCTTTAGTGGTGGTGTTAAAGTGGGAGATTTGTACAGGGTAAAAGGGATCTTGAAGAAGGAAGGCTATCACTCCATTTTGCAATGCCATGCCATACGCTGTGGATGGCACTTAATTGGAGCCAATTTCCTCCTACAACAGGACAATGACCCAAAGAATAGTACCAAACTATGCAAGAACTATTTAGGGAAGAAGCAGTCAGCTGGTATTCTGTCTATATTGGAGTGGCCAGCAGTCACCGGATCTAAACCCTATTGAGCTGTTGTGGGAGCAGTTTGCCTATCAAGCCAATCCAACTTGTGGGAGGGGCTTCAGGAAGCACGGGGTGAAATCTCTTCAGATTACCTCAACAAATTGACAACGAGAATGCCAAAGGTCTGCAAGGCTGTAATTGCTACAAATTGAGGATTCTTTGACAAAAGCAGTTTGAAGGACACAATTATTATTTAAAAAAAATGTAAATCATTATTTATAACCTTGTCAACATCTTGAATATATTTCCTATTCATTTTGCAACTCATTTCATGTCTGTTTTCATGGAAAACAAGCACATTTCTAAGTGACCCCAAACTTTTGAACGTTAGTGTAGGGTTACCTATAGAGGTGTAGACTTCAGCCTGAATGCCCCAGAAGCAGCAGCAAACCAGAGCCAGGGCTGGGAGAGACAGGTGTTTCCTCATTGTACTGGTAGATAAGACCTGCAATGACATCATACAATCACATCAATTAGTCATTATATTTAATTCAATTACAACTTTATGTATCCTCTCATGGGCAATTAAGACAGGCAAGTCAGTCGGTCATATCCATTTTAATGATCCACACTGGCTACTGTACTATCAGAGATGTGATGATGAAACTATTTTTTTTTTTAAACAGGCAATGTCTTCATTATGAAAAAGCTTGCGGTGCTGTGTGTTCATAGTTTCCAACAGGCTTTTTACTATTCTGTTAGCCATTACCCACCAGCTGGGAGGCCCTGTGCGTTCTGGTGGTTTGTCTCCCGAGTCTAAAAATGGCTGAGGGCTGGGCCACCACATGACTGATGAGAAATTATGACTCATAAGGGTGAATCTATAAATCAGTCTTTTCATTGATCATAGGATCTTAATTTGTTCACCCTGTTGTAGGAGAACTTTCTTACAGCGCAGGACATTTTTAACTTGCAGGGTATTTGAGGTTTAAAAAGAGTTGGAAAGGTCCACTTCGAAATCTTAAGACTAGATTTTCCCCTTACGAAAAATTGGTCAACCCCTATAACAATTTTTGTTCATTATAATCCGTATGATTCACATCTCCTGTTGCTGCAGGATGATTTTCCTGCTGTAGCAAACTGACTCAAATTAAGATCTTACATCTGTAGCAGAGCATTGGGTGAAGACTCACAAAATCCCTGCTAAAAGGCGGCAGGTAGCCTAGCGCTTAAGAGCATTGGGCCAGTAAGCGAAAAGTCGGTAGTTCAAACCCCGAGCCGACTAGGTTAAAAAAAAATCTGTCGATGTGCCCTTGAGCAAGGCACTTAACATTAATTGCACCTGTAAGTCGCTCTGGATAAGAGTGTCTGCTAAATTACTTAAAATGTTCAATGGAAATGGTCTGGTTACCAACTACTGTATGTCTGGGTTATGGGTCAGGGGACAGGGCAGAGTGTATTATTAGAAAGCAGTCACATCTGCTTCCGTAATGGTTAAGAAGTCTGTAAACCTGTCTGGCTCACACATACAGAGAAATTACAGTAGTTGATTGATAGAAGTAGTCTTTCGACCAAAGACAAAACAACCTTTTCCGCTTTCTCTTTCCTGTATAAAATCCCAAATAATGTTGACATAGACACACATGACATAGTTCAGAGAGGGAGTTTACAGTGAGGTTATACAGGGCGTGAAGCAGTATTGTACAGAGTGTCTAAACTCTCCCCAGCTGCTTCACCACAACATTCCTCAGTGAGGACTGTTTACCCGCAGGTCTGTCTAATTAAGCACAGCTCACTTCACACTCCTTCTGAACCACTGTACTCCTAGCTTCTCCTTAATCCAACTCTAATTTTGGATTATCGCCAACGACCTGCTGAAACACAGTATGATAGATACCTAACTGTCAAAACTACCTCATTTGAAGCATACTAAGCATCTGGAGAAGAATAAGACTAAACCTAATTGCTAAGTGATTGTGGCAGGTTTTTACAAAGTTTTGACAATAGATTTAAACATTCTTAAATATTTGTCACTAGTCCTACATTATGCTTCAAATTGTTTACACTGGCCGTGGAGAGCAGAATGTATGGATACATTTATATGTGTGGAAAATGCTATGTTTTTGCAAATCGTAGTTTTTTAAATCTAAATAAAACCAATCCCTTGAGCCTTTCCAGATGAGTCAAACATCATTTTTTGTGAGGAATGGAGGGAAACAGTCACTTCCCAGAAAAAAAGAGATCCTTCCGGGACAATGACAGATGCTATGAGAAAGGGGAGAGGAGGAGGAACAGAAGTGACTTCGAGCTAAAGCACTACATAGCTGACTGGCAGTCTTTCAAATTTAACAGATAAAAAAACAAAACTTTTTTTTTTATGCAAAAAGGTAAAGCAATTGTGGAATTTGATACATTCATGATAAAGGCAGATATTTGGTTAGAGAGCAGTTTACCATTACTAAATGGTATTTACCAAATGTCCAAACTAGTGTGTAGATGTGGAACTGCTGAGTAACTGAATACTGTGCACTGTGAATTCAGCACCATCATCCCACGCATCACCACGCCTCGAGTTCTTCTGACCTCCCACTCCCAGTTTTGCTAGTCATGGGTTAGTCCTGCAATTCTGACCATTGGCAGGGTTTCCCCCTATATTCATTTAGCAGCTGCTGCTAAACTGTTGCCTTGCCACTGCTACAAAGAATGTCATTATTGCCACCATTGGTATTGAAAGGACAGAGGACAACATGTGCAGTAGGAGCTTACTTTGGAGGACATAGTAAAAGGTTTCTGACTGAGAAATCCGGAAAAGTTTACTCAGCAGATGCCTCCACCTGGGGCATGTTGTAATGCTGTTGGAGCTTAGCTGAAAGAAGTTCCATGGAAGAGCATCTGGCTTGTACAAGCAATGGTTGTCTATGGCCAGTCAGATTCCAGTAGGGGAAATCTCCAATTCACAAGTCCAATTAGAGAGTAAATAATACACTGCTGTACTCTTTGTGTACTGATACAAGTGAAAATACTACAGTACATTTTGCATTAATACAAAACAGGCTTATACTGTATCATGTTTCTTTCAACTTAACATTGGCCTCGGGCTGGGATGAACTCACAGTGAAACTGTTGTGTAGAAATATATCATCAGCTTAAGTGAATCAGTGAAGCTGGATAAAAGGGCATGATCATACACAAACACACACCCTCCCCAGGCTGAGATAATGCAGAGACAACCCACCCAAGCCTCAGACTTCACCTTTCCAGATTTCTGTCATAGCCTAATGTTAACTCATTCCTCACAACACACTGCTAGAACATACATCCCACAACCCCTTTCACCTAAGGAGGTCCCAACAGGGAGGCCCGACTGATTGCTCCCTTCCAACTCTGCAGCACACCGGTCAAATTTGTCATATTTTTTCACATTTTCTAGGTGTACAAGAACACAGCTCAGAACCATTCCAGAGCAGGATAGGGTAGTGAGTGACCTTTCCAGTATTTATTATGAGCTGAGATACAGTAAGCCCCAGGGGTTAAATTCGTCCAGGACCTGGTACGTATGTATGATCCAAATGAGAGCCAGGCAGAGCTAAAAACCTTTCAAATGTTGTCCACACAAAATTTTCCACAGCCAACAACACGAGTCAGCAACAGCGGAGTCAGAAAACTCCATAGCAGAATAGTTGACCTATTCAATTGTTCAGCCTGTCACATTCTGTGCGAGAACATAATATTCCTCTCGAGCTGTATATAAATTGCGAGTGCCGAATAGGGAGAGAAATATGCATGCCCAGTTATTGTAGCCTATAACATTATGAATGCAGTCGAGAGAAAAAACACCTTTGAAAGCTTTTTTGATGGCCACTGTTAAAAAGAGGAGGATTCACTGAACTTTCTTATGGAAGCCCTGAAGCCCAAGGCAAAAAAAAAGTAACTTAGACTCTAGGAATTATTTAGTTAGTATCTGGTTTGAGCAATTTAGTAAAAATACATTTTTAAACTAAATTGTTCAAGATACTAAGTCGTTTGAATGACTTAATTGTTGTTTTGTCTATATAGGCATCTTTTGTTATGCGGCTTGTCAGACCTTGTAATGGTTGCTGCTGCCATTCATTCACTGATTCTATTCATTGACATGAGTTGGCTGCTTTTGAATGCCAGAGCATGTAGGTGGGCGAGTGTGGAGCGAGGAGCAGAGCATAATTTCAGCAGATTAAAAACAAAATGGTCTCTTCCGCTCCAATTTCCCTTTGGGCATGCTCTGCCTAGCATTTTGTATTTCCTTTATCACTATTCTTTGAATTACTGTGACCCTACCCACAGTAGCCAATGTCTAGTTTATATTCTACCATCAAGAAATGTAGTTAAAATGTATTAAATTATGTTTTAGGCAGGCAATACATTGGCTACTGAAAATATTACTTTTTTCTTTGAATAGAAACACCATATGTAAATCAATTTAATGGAGCTAAAATCTCATGAACACCATATTCATGTCAATAGGAATAAAAGTAATTCTGTCTTCCATGTTGTATTCACTCACTATTGAAAAATTATTAACACGCAATAACAAAAAACCCTAGTGTATTGAAATTAGTAAATTTGACGTAATTACTCACTCAAAATGTACCAAGTAGAATATATTATTATTTATAAATGTTTAATGTGACCAAAGGACAATATTCAGAAAGTATTTCAAAACCCACACAACGCAGGCTATTTGATTGACAACGAGCAATGTAAAAATGCTAAATACTATTTCAAAATGTAGGTAACCTCTCTCAATAAGATTTAGTACAGACTAGACCTTACACAAAATGTGATAATAATAGCCTGCTTTGACAACAATTCAGTGAATGCAAAGAGTATTAGATAGAGACCGAATAAAGAGAGAAGATACAAAACACAACAACTGGTCAGAGACCAAATATTTTGTAGGACAAATTCATATTTCACACAGTCACTTTAGTGTTTGCATTTAGCCGACAACATGTCATGGAACTTCTGGAAGCACGGCCCCATCCTGTAAAGTGGCACAGAACACAGAGTGCACAAAGGTTTCTACACATCTCCCAGTCTTTACCCTGCGTCCACTCCGAATGCACATCCTCTCTTGCACCCTTCAAACTGTGAGGATTGAAAATATGCTTGGCCTATCATGAGGGTGTCTGTGTATGTTAAAAGCAACATTTTGCAATATATGGTGTGACTAGCGGAAAGGCTGTGGCTGACCTTGAGGTGTAGGCAGCTATCATGAGTTGTGGGAGACACGTACAGAACGTAGGCAGTTAAACAGACTGTTTTTTGTTAGAACTCAAACTTAGCAGTAACAAGAACCAGATGTGAGATAACGGTATTTAGGGTATGAGAGCATAGATATTCCGCCCAGCAACAACTACACCTATCAATGGGAGCGCCCGGGGGCTGGGACCAGCCTGGGCGCCAACAATCAACATAGGTTGAGTAAGTTTAAACCACACTTGATCTCTACTCTGACAGGCCAGCTCGGAAGCAGGAAATACTACTGTCAGAGTATTTAAAGAAGATACAGTGCCTTGCAAAAGTATTCGGCCCCCTTGAACTTTGCGACCTTTTGCCACATTTCAGGCTTCAAACATAAAGTTATAAAACTGTATTTTTTTGAGCATTTGTGAACAAGAATCAACAACAAGTGGGACACAATCATGAAGTGGAACGACATTTATTGGATATTTCAAACTTTTTTAACAAATCAAAAACTGAAAAATTGGGCGTGCAAGCTAATCTCACTGTATGTATGGAGCATAGTATATTTGTGTATATTCCTTATAACCACGGACACGCGAGGTCACGTTACTAATTTCATAACCTTTATGGTGTTATTTTCAATCGTGCTTATGTAGCTAGCTACATTATTCTATTAGCTCTGTAAAACAATGCTAATAGCATCAGAGAAGTATTAGCTTGCGTTGGATTTTAAAGCTACCCTGGCCTTGGCTCCCAAGTAGTACAGCGGTCTAAGGCACAGCATCTCAGTGCTAGAGGCGTCCCTACAAACACCCTGGTTCAAATCCGGGCTGCGTTTCTATCAAAGTAAGTGACTTATTGCGGTAATAGTTTCTGTATGTGATTTAAATGTGAATTGTATATCTC
Organism: Oncorhynchus masou masou; assembly: GCF_036934945.1. NCBI lineage: Eukaryota > Metazoa > Chordata > Actinopteri > Salmoniformes > Salmonidae > Oncorhynchus > Oncorhynchus masou. The sequence continues at coordinate 52,536,547 of NC_088222.1, forward strand.
TTTACAAAAAATACCATGTTCAGTAATCCAGTTCTCTGTTCTACCCTGCGTGGTGTTACAGCAGACCCCTATATACGAAAATTGCATTGACCATTTATTGATTAGCTAATAAAAAAAACATAATATACAATCGGTGACTCGGACAATCGGTGTAATATTTATCCTGATCTCACCTGCAAGTTGGCGGTGAACTATGTAGCCAGGGCAGCGTCGATCAGATTGAAAAATATCTTCTTATACCAGTTGGTAGTTTTCTGAGTGCATCCCACAAAGCTGTGTATCATGTCCACCTTATCCACCTTATGCCCCCATTTTGAGGTTATAGTCAAGCAAAGTCTGGTTTGATTTCTCTCCCCCGTCAGGTGGTCCCTGTTGCCAACATGGTTGCTGTATGGACAGTGGAGAGGACATGGATGTCTAGTTTGTCATGCCACTTTACTGCCAGCTGTTGACCGTTCTCCTTGAACTACACCTACCCTCTCTGCATCTTCCTGCCTACAAATGCCGGCATCCCCTTCCTGTTCGACCTGACTGTGCCACAGGCCCCTGTGCTGTTGAAGAGCAGGTGCTAGAAGAGTGTGGGACTGCTGTAACAATTGTCCACGTACAAAATGTGTCCATTGCTGAGATGAGGAGCCGTGGTCATTCACCACGGACCCAGACACCCCAAGCCCCTCATAATGTTGGATGTCAGTGGTGGACCCTGTGTAAGCTATAATGTCCTGGACAAATCCTGTCTTCACGTCGCACATGAGAAAGAACTTGACCTCAAACCTGTGCCTTTGGAGGAAATATATTTATGGATCGCCAGCCTACCTTTCCCAAACAATCAGGTACTCATTAATGCATAGGTTCTTGTATGGCACAAAGACCTGACCAAATGCTGATGTCAGGCTGGTAAGAACGTTTCTTATTTTTGATAATGGGTCATTTAGGATGGAAGTAGCATTGTTGACAATATGCAGGCATCGCAGCAGAACCAGGAAGCAGTCTTGGGAATAGAGGGAGGCAAAGAAGGGAGGTGCAAAGGGAGGATCTGTGCTCCAGTATTCTCTTAGGGAGTTATTCTTTACTATCCCCATGAGAAGGACTGTCACCAGGAAAGTATACATTTCACTAATTGTGGTTGTCACCCATTTAGCAAGTTTCCCCCTCATTCCTTGCTCCCTCTTCTCCTGTAGCTCCAAGGCATAGCGATTGGTCTCCTCTACTATGTCTCCCACCAGCTCATCTGTCAGAATCAACTTGAAGCACTCTGCCGCAGATGGAAATGGCAAGGGGCGTTGCACTCCAGACTGGGACTCATCAAAGCAAACAGCAGGGCCAGGAGGGGTGAAATGGCTGGCGAGCTTCCAGCGACCACAGAACTCCTGTACTTCATCCACTGTCGGTCTGCCTCCATCATCTTCAAAGGGACCTGGGACTTCATCAGTGGACAAGGAGTCCTCAGATTCAGGGTTCTCAATGACTACAAGATGGGGAGGCAGCTCCTCACTGTCAGAATCTGAGTCCTGAGTTTCATACTCAGACTCATTGTCAGAATTTTTTTTAAATATCCAGAATATCCACATTTGTGAGTTGTCTCCTTTTGAAAGAGATTGCTAATACTACAGCTTAGCTCACTAGCTACATCCATAAACAACAAAATTGAATGGCTCAGAGTGGAAGTGAGAGCTTACGTGATTGACTGCCCGGCACGCGCCACTTGTATCAATAAATCACTATCAGAAAATGTTTTGTGTGGTAATTACAGTGGGGCAAAAAAGTATTTAGTCAGCCACCAATTGTGAAAGTTCTCCCACTTAAAAAGATGAGAGGCTTGTAATTTTCATCATAGGCACACTTCAACCATGACAGACAAAATGAGACAAGAAAATCCAGAAAATCACATTGTAGGATTTTTAATGAATTTATTTGCAAATTATGGTGGAAAAATAAGTATTTGGTCAATAACAAGCAAGCAAGATTTCTGGCTCTCACAGACCTGTAACTTCTTCTTTAAGAGGCTCCTCTGTCCTCCACTCATTACCTGTATTAATGGCACCTGTTTGAACTTGTTATCAGTATAAAAGACACCTGTCCACAACCTCAAACAGTCACACTCCAAACTCCACTATGGCCAAGACCAAAGAGCTGTCAAAGGACACCAGAAACAAAATTGTAGACCTGCACCAGACTGGGAAGACTGAATCTGCAATAGGTAAGCAGCTTAGTTTGAAGAAATCAACTGTGGGAGCAATTATTAGGAAATGGAACACACAAGACCACTGATAATCTCCCTCGATCTGGGGCTCCACACAAGATCTCACCCTGTGGGGTCAAAATGATCACAAGAACGGTGAGCAAAAATCCCAGAACCACACGGGGGGACCGAGTGAATGACCTGCAGAGAGCTGTGACCAAAGTAACAAAGCCTACCATCAGTAACACACTATGCCGCCAGGGATTCAAATCCTGCAGTCCCCCTGCTTAAGCCAGTACATGTCCAGGCCCGTCTGAAGTTTGCTAAAGAGCATTTGGATGATCCAGAAGAAGATTGGGAGAATGTCATATGGTCAGATGAAACCAAAATATAACTTTTTGGTAAAAACTCAACTCGTCGTGTTTTGAGGACAAAGAAATCTGAGTTGCATCCAAAAAACACCATATCTACTGTAAAGCATGGGGGTGGAAACATCATGCTTTGGGGCTGTTTTTCTGCAAAGGGACCAAGACGACTGATCCATGTAAAGGAATGAATGAATGGGGCCATGTATCGTGAGATTTTGAGTGAAAACCTCCTTCCATCAGCAAGGGCATTGAAGATGAAACGTGGCTGGGTCTTTCAGCATGACAATGATCCCAAACACACCGCCCGGGCAATGAAGGAGTGGCTTCGTAAGAAGCATTTCAAGGCCCTGGAGTGGCCTAGCCAGTCTCCAGATCTCACCCTATAGAAAATATTTGGAGGGAGTTGAAAGTCCGTGTTTCCCAGCAACAGCCCCAAAACATCACTGCTCTACAGGAGATCTGCATGGAGGAATGGGCCAAAATACCAGCAACAGTGTGTGAAAACCTTGTGAAGACTTACAGAAAACATTTAACCTCAGTCATTGCCAACAAAGGGTATATAACAAAGTATTGAGAAACTTTTGTTATTGCCCAAATACTTATTTTCCACCATAATTTGCAAATAAATTCATTAAAAATCCTATAATGTGATTTTCTGGATTTTTTTTTCTCATTTTGTCCGTCATTGTTGAAGTGTACCTATGATGAAAATTACAGGCCTCATCTTTTTAAGTGGGAGAACTTGCACAATTGGTGGCTGACTAAATACTTTTTTGCCCCACTGTACTTATATATTTACGGTTTTATTCACATGTTTTCAATTACCGGTGATTAATCACTCATTCTGATTCTTGCATAGATTGCAATGGTTACATATTATGTTTGTACAATTTTTGAAGGTTGTACTGATTATGATGAACTAAGCTGATTCCAGCTGTGTGTGAAGCCATGTTTGTTGACATACAATGCATTCTGGGTTGTCGGACCAAAGATGTTATAAATGAGGTAAGTGAGTAAGGGTTCACTAATTTTTTGAAAACTTCATAAAGTGAATGGTGGGATGTGAACGAAGGTAAACGACACACCCCCTTCAACATGCATACCATAAACAGCCCAACAGATCTTTGGTTTCTGTGAGAAAAAAAAAGCATGGCAGCGCGTAGAAACTACCCATCATCAGATTACTTTTGATTTCTAGAGAGTGTTTTACTCAATTATTTCGATCAATGGTGAGCTCACCCGTGATGTGAGTCTGCTAAATGACTTAAATGTAAATGTAAATGTAATTATAAATAGTAATTTCTATTAGCTAATTCATTTTGTAGTCTATGTCAGCTGAGAGTTATACAAATATGACCGGCTTGTGTTTAGTCAATCTTTCCTCAGTTTACGCTAGGACAAATGTAGCCTACATTTTTCCGGTTTGGATGATTGTGTTATGCTTTAGATACTTCTGTGAATGTCTGAACATTGCATCTAAAACTAAACTGCTCACATTCTGGACATAACTTTCTAAGGACGGTGTTTGTGTAAATAGTTTCCGAAAAAAGTGTGGCCAGCTCAAATGCTGATTGTTGCGTCAATCGAAACTGGCCGTTCTAAATAAGCGTTCTAATCACACCGGTGTGATCGTATGTTACAGGGACCACTGTAGAATGATCACACCCGTGCGATGGTATGTGTAAAAGGGTTAAACAAAAGTGAAATAAACAAAAAATGTGCAGTAAACCTCAGAAGTTCCAAAAGAATAAAATAAATGTCATATTATGGTCTATGTACAGTGTTATAACAATGTGCAAATAAAAAAAAGTACAAAAGGTAAAATAAATAAACAAATACAGGTTATATTTACAATGGTGTTTGTTCTTCACTGTTTGCCCTTTTCTTGTGGCAACAGGTCACACATCTTGCTGCCGTGATGGCACACTGTGGTATTTCCCCCAATAGATATTGGAGTTGGATTTGTTTTTTAAATTCTTTGTGGGTCTGTGTAATCTGAGGAAAATATCTCTCTCTAATATGGTCATACATTTGGCAGGAGGTTAGGAAGTGAGGCTCAATTTCCACCTCATGATCAGTGTGCAAATAGCCTGTCTTCTCTTGAGAGCCAGGTCTGCCTATGGCGGCCTCTCTCAACAGCAAGGCTATGTTCACTGAGTCTGTACATTTTGGAAGAGATGGACACAGGAGAACCTGCCATTCTTACAGGAAAGACAAAAGTGGGGTAAAGTGAAGACGCAGCTTCTGTGAAGGAGATGTGGTTCTGGTCATGGACCCCACGGCACCACTTAGTGGCCAAGCCTGATTCCAAGGGGTTAGTGCGTGCAGTACGCCTGAAAACAAACAAAACAACATTATAGAAAGACCAATATCCAAGATCTGCCTACTGCAAGAAGGTGCAGTCTAAAAGGAAGGCTCCATCAAGTTAAGTAAAGAATTGTTTTTGATTTCACACCAAATATATTTGGGGCCAAATATAAAAATATACAATATGAACCGTTTCCAATTCATGATGCAAAGTGTGTTTGCCATTAATCCCCTGTCAAGTGTGTGTATCGCCTCAGTTAATACAGTTAACAAAAGGCATACGTGCTCCATAGCCTACTGGGAGTGATTGGAATGACAGCACAGCCTTTTGACCACACCAACCCATGTTAACCATGATGTTTGTTTCTTTAGTTTTAAAGATCAGAATTTGTTTTGGTATAATTTTAACATTTTTTGTATCCAGAAGAACAACAAAGAAATGGATTATCAAACTCTGGACATTGGGGAAAGGTTAGTCTTCACGCATACAAGTCCAATCTCCATTGTGGCTAAAGGATTAGAATGGAACTTGTATTGGGGCAATTATATTGGACAATTTAGCCACTATAATTTTAATAATGAGAATACCTGTAATTAAGATTTGACTTTTGTGATTAGGAATTTGATACGTTATTCTGATATTTTTGTTATGGAGCAGACAAAAACAAAAACTATCCAGTTAATATACCACTTTGTGGTTAAAGGATTTCCTGCCTCAGGCTCCTCCGTTCCTCTGTCACCTGACACATGACCACCTGTTCCCCTTCACTATTGTCAGTCATCCCACCTGTCTGGCTACACACACAGATTCCAAGAATCTTTCAATGGCCCACCTAGATAGATGATGACTGAACCAAAGACAGGTGAAAAGGAAATGTAAGAGGAGAAGGAAGAATTGTCTCCACTGAAAGGGAGGAAAGATGAGGAAATAGCAGCTGATGCTAAAGTCCTGGAAAGAATTAAAAATATTCAGGAGCTTAGCCTAAAGCACCGAAGAAGGATTCATCCTCAACTACCAGCATCACCAGGAGAACCAGGCAACAAATCAAATCAAAAAATGAGCAGACAACTATCAGGTTATTTGAAGGATTATGTGGTGAGGTTTCTCCTACCAAAGGGCAAGCCCACTAAATCAACTGTTATTGGTTACATTCACATGGTAAGCAGATGTTATTGTGGGTGTAGCGAAATGCTTGTGTTTCAAGCTCCAACAGTGCAGTAATATCTAACAATTCACACAAACCCAAAAGTATGGAATATATAAATATTAGTGGGAAAAAAACTGTTCCAGCTACAATAAATGCGGCCTCAGGCTATGTGGTTTCCAGCTTGCAGAAAGTCCAGTGACGTTTTTTTGAGGGCCGTTATGGTATCGGCTTGAGGGGGAATAAACAGGAATTCTTTTGGGAGGTAATATGGTTGGTAGTCCACTCTGAATACCTCTTCTCCGCCGCCAGCAGTGTTTTGGATCAGCCTCTGGAAACAGTTAAAATGTCCTGGGGGGAACGAACAAAGGATCCAATTTGGGAAAGTTGTATTCCCGTTCATAATGCTGGCGAGTTACCGCCGCTCTAAAATCCAAACGATCTTTCCAGCCGTATGTAATAACACAAAACATTCCCTGGGCTAATAATGTAAGAATTAACACATAAAAAAATGAAATACTGCAAAGTTGCTTAGGAGCTAGAAGCAGAGCTGCCCCATCGGTCGGCACCATCTTGCCATCTCATCACGAAGGCTCAAAGCAGCGATGCATAAAACTGTATGTTTCAGCCATCAAACATCCCGTCCAAGCTAAAGACCGGAAACTGCTTCGGAACAGGAGGGTGGTCTACTGGGAGAACCCATGGAAGAGGTAACTCCCACAGCACAGTTGGACCAGCTCTCCAAGGTGGGGTCCGCTCAACCCTCAAGTCATGGGAAATCAGAGGCACTCTCGATGAAGTGACTCAAGACGGAGTGAGAGTTCGACCAGTGGATACCCCCTTTGGGCCCTGCCAACCTCCATTCACTAGATTCACAGACCACTGTCCTACAAGAGAGAATGAAACTACTAGCATTGGAGGAAATTGAGGAGGAACTACAGACTGATGAACGATGTCACCTATTGGACGTGCAGGCCCGTAAAGCTATACAGGAACAGGAATTGTCAAAGACCTGGCACAGCAGCAGCATCAAGCAAGAACAGAATTGGAGGAGGCACGGATAGTCTCATCCGTCCTGGAGAGGAACAAACAGTTCAGAGGTGTCCAACCATCCTCTTCTGTCATTCACAACACGGGCTGTACTTCCACTACTCCCTGGGACAGAATGGTGACTCCTGAAGAACCCTGAGCTTGCTGAAGTTCATAAATGGGAGATTCATAACCTTGTGAAGGCAGGATGTCACCAAAGTGACTGCTCATGAAGAGGGAAACCCGCCCAGTGAATCCTGGTATCTCCCTCCCCATTGGTATTGCTGGATAATATGGTAAGTACCAATTTGTCTTCAACTATTCATTCCAGGATGCTGGTCAAAGCCTAAATGACTGTCTGCTGCCTGGACCAACCTTTGGTCCTTTCTTGCTCGGTGTCCTTCTCCGGTTCTGGCAGGACTCCACAGCCATCAGTGGAGACATCAAAGCCATGTTTATCTGATTTGGCTGCTGCCTTCCGACACCGCACTGCTACGTTTCATAGGGTGAGATATGGAACGAGACGCAGAGCCCACAATCTAAGAATGGCAAGTGCTAACATTTGGCACCACATGCAGTCCTTGCTGTGCCATATACACTCTGCAGAGACATGCCTGGGAGCACCCAGACAGTGACAAAGAAGTCTGGGACTCAGTGGAGAATGCCTTCTATGTGGATAACTGCTTACAGAGCCTCTCATCCACTGCCGAAGCAAAAGCACTCCTCAACAAAGTCTGGAATCTCTTGTCCAAAGGGGGATTCAAGGCATGACAGAGGGCAAGTAACACAGCAGAGGGTTATCCAGCACCTCCCGCCACAAGCTAGGACAAGTAGCATTGAAGTATGGCTGCCACAGTCTGGCACCAACCCACAAGAGCCCACTCTAGGTCTGAGATGGAGCTGCACACCGGATACAAGTGCCGCTCAGCCTGAGCACCAAAATCCCTTCGGGTATATCTTGCCTTGCACAACCCGGGCCAAAGTCTTAGTCCGGGATCTGTGGCAGACCAACAGGGACTGGAATCAACCAATCTACCCAGCTGACTTAGTAGAAAGATGGATATGTTGGGAAACAGTTGTCGGCGCTCTCCAAAGTCCAGATGCCAAGGTGTTACGTCCCATCCTATGATGACCAACTAGGTCCAAGCCAGGAATTTCATGTGTTCTGTGACACTTCAGAGCAGGATTATGGAGTGGTTTCCTATCTCTGAGTGGGGGATGATGCTGGCCAGACCCATGTCTCCTTTGTCATGGCCAGGGTCACACCCAAGAAGCAGTTGTCAATGCCTAGGCTGGAACTCAGCACTGCCCTTTCTTGAGCCCAGTTGGCCTCCACCTTGCAAGCCGAGGTCACCTTGCCAATCCAAAGGGTCATCTACTAGGGTAATTCGACCACGATACTGACATGGCTCAAGTCGGAGTCCTACAGGTATAAGGTGTTTGTCGTAACTTTTGGAATTGAATGACTGGAGGTATGTTGATAGCGCAAACAATCCTGCTGATGACACCACTAGTGGTAAAACTCTCCAGGAACTGGCTCAACCCCATGGCCGGTTTCACTTTGTCATTATGGGGTTCTGTGTGTAGATTGATGCACACTTTTTTTCTCATCCATTCTAGAATAAGGCTGTATTGCAGTTAAATGTGTAAAAAGTTGACCAATGGAAACACTTTCATTGGCGTAGACAACACCGTTCAGTCAAGTGTCTAACCCAGAGCTCTCCAACCCTGTTCCCGGAAAGCTACCCTCCTGTAGGTTTTCAATCCAACCTCAGTTATAAGCTGAATCAGGTTAGTTACGACCAGAAAATTATTAATATCAGGTGCGCTAAATTAGGGTTGGAATTAAACTTTTTGACACACCCACTCCTTTCAACACAGCCATTACTCCGAGACCAATCCAGGACACAGCTACCTATACTCGAGCTTTGCTCCTAATATGAGGCACTGAGGCAAGCTAGGTTAGTTACCTATACTGTTAGACTACAGTATATTTTAGGTATAGCAAACACAGCTAGCTAACTAGGTTAACTTTAATAGCTTGGTTTGTAGTGGTACTAGCATGTCCCGTTGTGTTCGAAACAATCACCAAATTGTACTCTACTACATTGCTTAGTTTAAAAGATACCTTATATTGCTAGCTGCAGACAGAAAAACAACTCCTGGTCCAGCTGGTCTAGGCTGGTGCCTCTGCTTGCTGGTCTCGCAATTATTTTTCCTCGCTGTCTGAACTCCTTTTCAGTTTATTCCAGCTCAAATGAATTAGGCTGTATGTTCCTATGTGAAAGAATCTAAAAATGTTTCGTCATCCAGCTTATCTTGGATAGAGGAATCATCAGAAGCAGCCATTGTAGTTAATAATTTAGCAATCTCAGATAGACAGTACACAGTAACATAGCCTGCATTCGAGGGTGAGAACAAGGAAGAAGGGCTCCCATCAGGCTGTACAATTTCCTGTCTTTACAAAGCCAGGGGAAATGAGTAAACCTAGATATCCTGCAATGTCCTGGCAGATAGGAACATCGTCGAGACCAATGGCTCTATTGAACAAGGACAACAATATCTATCGTTGCCAACGTGACCGTGCAATCAGAGAAGCACAAAGGCCACAATAACTGTTAGAAAACATACATAAGACAGCAGTCTCAATCAACCAAAGTGAGGTCCATACATGAATGGTTTGTTAAGATCGGTGTGGAAGAACGTGACTGTTCTGCACAGAGCCCTGACCTCAACCCCATCAAACACATTTGGGGATGAATTGGAACGCCGACTGCAAGCCAGGCCGGATCACCGTACATTAGTGCCCGACCTCACGAATGCTCTTGAAACTGAATGGAAGCAAGTCCGCACAGCAACGTTCCAACATCTAGTGAAAGCTTTCCCAGAAGAGTGGAAGCTGTTATAACAGCAAAGTGGGAGGCCAACTCCAAAATAATGCCCTTGATTTTGGAATATATATAAATTTGGAGAGTAGTCCAAATATCACACATGGCACTTTCCTATGGTCGGATATGGATTCATTCGATATCCAGAGATGTGTAACATCCTATTTTCCCTCTTCATGTTGACAAATATCCACTGTATATTCAAGATAAGAAGATATATTGAGTCAAGATATGCATCTCTTGGCTGAGGTCCATATCTGGATCTTGCAATTCTTTTTGATATGCTGAAAATAAGTATGATTTCTGAGTTTTCATCACATGCTCAATAATGACAAATATGAAATCCATATTTTTCTTTCATGAACATATCATTTTTGAATTCCCTCCGGATATCATACATGGTATGGCCGGATAAGGACTCATTAGATAGACCTATGTGGACATCTTATTTTCTCTATATGTTGACAAGAACTAAAAGTAGGCCTACATAGCATATTTTCTCATGATTTGGATATGCTAAATAAGGACAATGTGATGTTTATTTGAGTTGAGGACATGCTCAATAATTTAACAAATATTAAATCCATATAAATCTTTCTGACACTATAATGTTTTATTCCCACTGGATAAAAATTGTCACTATTTACCCCAGCCACAAAATTCTAAACCCGGCTTTCTAGAATTTCCCTTCTTACAATCTCATTTTAAACCTAACCTAAAGCACACTGTCAAGTTTATGCCTAACCTTAAATTAAGTGGTAACTGGCAGGGGTTGGTACCGGTTCAGGGAACAGAACCGAAAACCGGAAAATAATTTTATTTTTCTAGGAACTGAAACTGAAAAGAAAGGGATCCATACTGTTCCGAAACAGAACTGTTATTTTAGAAGCATGGGAACCGGTTAATAACGATATTTTACATTCCAGGCATTTTTTTCAAGTGTTGGGATTGGAACTCTGTATTTGCTATGCTGCATTTATTTAAATAGAAAAACCAGATGCGCTTTGGAAGTAGCAACTTGGATGAAATAGGTTGCCTTTTTGTGCCTTGTATAGCCTACTACTGAAAATGATGCAATGTTTGCTGAGATGTCACCTTCATGTCAAGAAGTGCGCTGATTTCCGGTGCCTGAACAACGTAAAATAATTTGTGCGATGGACATTTCATAAAATCAGATTTAGCTGATTTTCGATAAGACATACATTGATGAAACATTAAAATATCCATGATCCACATTGATTCATATATCATGTAAGGATATCTATTGAAATAAATCAGGTCAGGTAATGATTACAGATATGATACATTTCTGAAAATATGTGGATTCGTTCATGCCTGAGTAAAGGCTTAGACATGTTAGCATGTTGACACATACCCTTTCCGGAGTTAGAACGTTCTACTAATATGCATCAGGCGCGTGTCTTGAACCTATATCACTCCAAATCTCCCTGGATCCATATGGTTGCAAGGAGAATTCAAGTCCAGATTGGATGCATGTAGAAGCTGTCCCATTACAGATAATATTCTAGCTCTGTATTATGAAATTAAGGACATGCTTATCTGGAGTACGTCTACTCCTTTCGTGTAATAAAATGTCAGAAATATACTGATAAAGATATCGACCCTTTTCACTCAGTCTTCCCACTGGGCAAAAACTGGTTGAATCAACGTTGTGTCCATGTCTTTCAACCAAAATGATCTATGTAATGTCATTGAACCAACATGGAAAATTGACTGGATTTGCAAAAAGTAATCAATGTAAGGGCATTTCATATTTTTTTCACATTGAATTCACGTTAGCTGACAACAAATCTAGACGTTGAACTGACGTCTGCGCCCATGGGTTCTTGCTACGGTACTTTACTCCGTTACAATGCCTGAGACGTCAGCCAAGACGGCGACTATTCTATAAATCCCCGTTTGAACACATCAGGGTCTTTCTTGTGAAAAAGTTTTTTGAAAAAAATAATATCATAAAAACAGTTGAGAGAAAGGTGACTGCCAATGTCACGTTCTAAATACATATTGCCTACCTACCCCTCAAAACCCTGAAGTTATAATGGAATTATGTAATGTTGGCTAAACCTTCCAAAACTTTCTGTCAGTGTTGATATGTTGTTGCTGCAGCTACAGTTGCCAACAAGGCATGTAAAGCAAGCGAATGCGCAAAAAAAGAGCACGCCAGTATAAGGCCTACCCAATTCACGAGTTCATTAAATTATTTTGCTGAAATCTCAGGTTTAGCAACAAGAATGTCCCAAAAAAGGGGTCAGTTGTTATTGACAACAATAGGCCTACACATCATGTTACAGGAATTACATGCTGCGCTCCTCTGTGCAACACACAGATTTAAAAATAGATATGACAGTATGCATATGTACGCTTACCTTTTCGTTCCCTTGTGATTGTAAAATAATCCTAAACCTTTAACAGTATGTGCAAATCTATTGTAGACGCCGGAGTTAGTGATCTGCAGAGATTTTTTCTCTGCCACGTACAGACCCTGGTCAAAAACCTTCTACGAAATGCGCACTTCATTCTGGGACCCCTCAGCTCAAACCGTTGTCTTTGCATTACAACAGTAGGCTAAATCAGAGCCATATATCTTGGCTACTGTTGGCAACCATAAAATAAGGGCTATCATGTTGCACCTAGTAGGCAGATCCTTATTACCAAAGTTATGTATTATAAAATAGAAGGCCTACCGAGTGCATCAAACTACATTTTGGACATGATTACATCTGTGGACATGACTCAATTCCTATTGGAACTTGTCTGTACTTGACATTTCTCCGAAGCCAGTTAAACTGGAACGTTCTGTACAGAATGAGTTCGACACGTCTTGGAGGAAGAAATACATTTGGGTATATTATGTTACATGATGCAACCTTCACAAATGCATGATGCTCTTTGGACCGAGCGTAATTACGGTAATATAATAATCAAATCAAATCAAATTGTATTAGTCACATGCCGCCGAATACCTTACAGTGAAACGCTAATTTACGAGCCCCTAACCAACAAAGTAGTTTAAAAAAATACGGATAAGAATGAGAAATAAAAGTAACAAATAATTAAAGAGCAGCAGTAAAAGAACAATAACGAGACTATATACAGAGGGGTGCACCCTTCTGCAAGTTTACAATTGTATATACAGTTGAAGTCGGAACTTTACATCCACTTAGGTTGGAGTCATTAAAACTAATTTTTTAATCACTCCACAAATTTCTTGTTAACAAACTATATTCTTGGCAAGTCGGTTAGAACATCTACTTTGTGCATGACACAAGAAATGTATCCAACAATTGTTTACAGACAGATTTTTTCACTTATAATTCACTGTATCACAATTCCAGTGGGTCAGAAATTTACATACACGTACACAATGGTCCAATTCACAGACACTCTTCTTCAGAGGAACTGCATACACTTTCATAGTGGTCCCCATGGGACTCAAACCCACAAACCTGGCGTTGTAAGCACCATGCTCACAACTGAGTCACACAGGATTTATCTAGAAAACATCCCTCGTTATTGCTACTGGCTCTGATCTGCCGGAGTCACTAAACACAAACACTTTGTTTATTAATTATGTCTGAGGGATGGAGTATGCCCCTGGCTATCCATATATTAAAATAACGAGAAAACTGTGCTGCCTGGTTTGCTTAATATAAGGAATGTGAAATGATTTATACATTTACTTTTGCTATTTAATATATTTTAGCAATTACATTTACTTTTGATACTAAGTATACTTAAAATCAAATACTTTGACTTTTACTCAACTAGTATTTTACTGTGTGACTTTCACTTTTACTTGAGTCATTTTCTATTAAGGTATGACAAAGAGTCACTTTTTCCACCACTGCATTGTAGGACTATAAAGTGCCAATCTCATATGTCATTTGGTTAATGATGATTAATTGTTGACCCAGTCATGAAGTGATCAATTATAAAGGACGGATTCAGATTATGAGGTCAATTGTGTGCAGCCTGTATTCTTTTAAGCCACAAGTCTACTGATCAATGTTGAATGAAAACCATAAAGGAAAAAATGCAACACTGTTGATTATTTGTTTTATTTTTTATTTAACCTTTATTTAACTAGGCAAGTCAGTTCAGAACAAATTCTTATTTACAATGACGGCCTATCAGGGAACAGTGGGTTAACTGCCTTGTTCAGGGGCAGAACGACAGATTTTCACCTTGTCAGCTCAGGGATTCAATCCAGCAACCTTTCTGTTACTGGTCCAATGCTCTAACCACTCGGCCCCAAAAACCTGCTCACAAACTAGTAAACTGTTTGCAAAAGTATCATATTGACAATGACATTAGGCCTTATTCATCAGTGCATGTCTATTACAAAAACCTGTAATCATCTACTGATCATAACCAATATGTACATTAATACATATTGTTGTCAAATAAACTCAGCAAAAAAAGAACAACCCTTTTTCAGGACCCTGTCTTTCAAAGATAATTCATAAAAATCCAAATACCTTCACAGATCTTCATTGTAAAGGGTTTAAACACTGTTTCCCATGCTTGATCAATGAACCATAAACAATTAATGAACATGCACCTGTGGAACGGTCGCTAAGACACTAACAGTTTACAGACGGTAGGCAATTATGGTCACAGTTATGAAAACTTATGACACTAAAGAGGACATTCTACTGACTCTGAAAAACAGCAAAAGAAAGATGCCCAGGGTCCCTGCTCATCTGCGTGAACGTGTCTTAGGCATGCTGCAAGGAGGCATGAGGACTGCAGATGTGGCCAGGGCAATAAATTGCAATGTCTGTACTGTGAGATGCCTAAGACAGCGCTACAGGAAGACAGCTGATTGTTCTCGCAGTGGCAGACCACGTGTAACAACACCTGCACAGGATCGGTACATCTGAACATCACACCTGCGGGACAGGTACAGGATGGCAACGACAACTGCCCAAGTTACACCAGGAACGCACAATCCCTCCATCAGTGCTCAGACTGTCCGCAATAGGCTGAGAGAGGCTGGACTGAGAGCTTGCAGGCCTGTTGTAAGGCAGGTCCTCACCAGACATCACCGACAATTTCGCATATGTGCACAAACCCACAGTCGCTGGACTAGACAGAACTGGCAAAAAGTGCTCTTCACTGACAAGTCGCGGTTTTGCCTCACCAGGGTGGATTGATGGTCGGATTTGCGTTTATCGTTGAAGGAATGAGCATTACACCGAGGCCTGTACTCTGGAGCTGGATCGATTTGGAGGTGGACGGTCCATCACGGTCTGGGGCAGTGTGTCACAGCATCATTGGACTAAGCTTGTTGTCATTGCAGGCAATCTCAATGCTGTGCATTACATGGAAGACATCCTCCTCCCTCATGTGGTACCCTTCCTGCAGGCTCATCCTGACATGACCCTCTAGCATGACAATGCCACCAGCCGTGCTGCTCGATCTATGTGTGATTTCCTGCAAGACAGGAATGTCAGTGTTCTGCCATGGCCAGCGAAGAGCCCCAATCTCAATCCCATTGAGCACCTCTGGGACCTGTTGGATCGGAAGGTGAGGTCTAGGGCCATTCCCCCCAGAATTGGGGGGGTAACCGTGGGGTAACATCTCACAGCAAGAACTGGCAAATCTGGTGCAGTCCATGAGGAGGAGATGCTCTGCAGTACTTAATGCAGCTGGTGGCCACACCAGATACTGACTGTTACTTTTGATTTTGACCCCCCAACCCCTTTGATCAGGGACACATTATTCCATTTCTGTTAGTCACGTGTCTGTGGAACTTGTTCAGTTTATGTCTCAGTTGTTGAATGTTATGTTCATACAAATATTTACACATGTTAATTAAGTTTTCTGATAATAAACGCAGTTGACAGTGAGAGAACGTTTCTTTTTTTGCTGAGTTTACTATCCTTATCTATGGACATGTCAAACTGATATATTCACAATTATTTATTTTATTCCTCTCTTCAATAGTTCACCATTGACTTAAGGGGTCATGTTCCGTTTTTGAGAGAAATACATTATCTTTGCGATGTTCTGTGTCCAGTAGGCGTCACTTTGGTTCCTCTGAGTGCATCCTCCATAGCTGTAACCTCATTTAGTAGGCGTAAAAAGACAGCAGCCTTGTACTCCAGCAGAGGGCATATTGTTCTCACTGCTAGCTCAGGACGATATCAGTCAGTCAATGTTTTATGACAGTAGATGTTTTAAAACCTTTCCTTAGTGTTTCCATGATTTGATAGATGTAATTCAGTGTTTACCCCAGATTATTTTCCAGGCAGGGGCAAAGATCCCCAAAGCAACACCCAGAACTGCTGGCACCAAAACTGTCAATTGAAACCAGTTGACCACAGTGGATGCTTTGCTAGATAGTACTGTAAGACTTACCTTACCTTTCACCAAAGTCAATCAAAGTACCACAATCTCTTCCTGTCCAACAGTAATAACTGAGGGGCAGAATAAAGTACAGCTTTATAGCAGTATCTCCCCACACAGAATCAGGCCATTATTAATTTATGTCCATTAGGTGTCAGCAATGTTCTTTGTATGAGAGAAGACTTATACCTGAAATGGTCAGTCTTCTCTCAAGTTAAGGACCATGTTCTTTCCCAACTGTAGTGGGAGTAAAGCTTTCCATCATGGTATTAGTTATTTACTTTAAGTTGTTTTTTATGCGTAACGTAGGCTATATAGTATGAGTTGTAATCTGTGTCAGTGTGATTGTATTGAGCTGTTAACAAGTAACATATTTGTAATAATTTATTTACATAACGCCTCGCCTTCCGGGCTTTCTCAATGTGCCGTTGTACCATGAATCACAGCTCGTTGAAACAGTTGTCTAATTTATTCTAGCTAAACACAAAGGTGTTCAGTCACCTCTGTTGGATTTGAACATGCCATTGGGCATTTATTTTTACACCTGAGCAGAGGCACTGAAAGCTCTGAGATGTGGTGAATGTATGGTGTGTCACGCATAGTGACATACAGAAACCAATTACCATAGGGACGTGAATGTAGAGAATCGACACTGTGGAATGTGCCGATGCTGATTGATATAGTATGTTCCATCATCTGATGATGATGATGCCTTTGTCTACTTTGGCATCTGGTAGCAGAGTACTGTGCATATGGTGACAGAATTTGCTCGAAAAGTGGCATCCCTTCCACCCATTCATTTATACTTAAGTTAAGTTTTTCCAGATGTGCAAATGGTTCCAGACGCTGTTTTTTCTTGGGTTTGCCTGGTTAGTCATGCACAAGCAAGGCCAAAAGGTCAAAGACGCACTCTGCTACAGAGTCAGGAAGGATGATTGAAGCGGGACACACAGACAGCATCAGGTTTCAGCCACTGTAATCAACTTTCATCAGTTGAACTGAAGGTACTTGAAGGTATCCTCTACTACTCCAGCACCATTTCTCCAGAGCTGATTGTTCTGCCTTGGCCTCCAGAACACGGAACAAAACAGAAAAACAAAAGGCAGGGAACATAGAGATTTAGGCTGGGGAATTAGTGTGTCCAGGTGCCCAGCCATGGAATGACTCAAGGGCGATCCCTCAAAGAGGAGGATCGGGTTACAAGCTGCGCAAGTCATCACAGCCAAAATGAGCTCCCTGTGGAAAGAACTGACAGTGGTGTTCACACTCTCTCTCCGGCAATAGGGCTAATAGTTTTGTTGTCAACGTTGAGCTGGTCGATTCCTTCAATCAATTGGTGAAATCACTCATTGGCAGATAAATAAAGTAAGATCTCTGTGAATGTGTTCATATGGTGAGCAGACTTTTCTGGTCCTGATGCTAGTACTTTTACCTGGAGTACTTATATCTGGAGTGTTTGCGTGTGTGTGTGTGTGTGTGTGTGTGTGTGTGTGTGTGTGTGTGTGTGTGTGTGTGTGTGTGTGTGTGTGTGTGTGTGTGTGTGTGTGTGTGTGTGTGTGTGTGTGTGTGTGTGTGTGTGTGTGTGTGTCACTTGAGTACGCCTCACTGCAAATCAATGTGTGTGTGTGTGTCACTTGAGTAACGGCCCTGTCACACAAGCATCCCTTACTGTTCAACGTATCACTGAGTTACGGCTTCACTAATATTGACTCAGTTCTTTCCTGAAAGGACATGTAGCTAAACCAGATGTGGAAGCAGGTTGCCACCCATTGGCGTGGTGAGATACGGGTGAAAACAAGGGGAACGGCTTGTCCTTATAGCAGAATAACCACTGTGCACTGACCCAAGTCAGAGAAGAAGCTCCCAGTAGAGAGCAGCTCTCAGAACCAAGCCTCTAATTCAAAAGCCTCTAATGAAAATGCTCCCGAAGTGGTTTATAGTGGTAAGAACACCTAAGGCAGAAGACCCAAGAATAAGAACATGTGCTTGGAATAAGACAATCTAAAGAGACTCTGGAGGGCCACTCAAGTCCAGCCGGGGTGCGCTCACTAAACGCTAGTACCACACAAGGATTGGAAACCACCCTTCTGGCATCCCCAGAAGTCCCCACAGCAATATAAACAATGAATGAGAAAGACAGATTGACAGGCACTGCTGAACAACTGCTTTTCTTTCTGGCTAGCGTATGGATAATGGCAAAAATCTTGACCTTAGGTTTGGTGCAGGCACTTTTACCTTCAAATTACGTCTACGGTATGTGGCTATTCTCTCTTGGAACGAGTGCTTGACTAGCAACACTCAGGGAGTAATAGAAAAATATACTTCCTGAGACATGTGCTGTAGTAATCAGCAGCCAAGAGAAGGCATGGGCAGCCTTTCAAAGAGGAGCTTAGAGAGGGACTCCAGACCCCCAGGTCTTCTGTGCATTTCACTCTAAATCGTATTTGACCACTTAAGGCCAGAAACCATGTGTAACCACAACCTGATATAAAAAGCCAATGTAGTTCCTTCCTGAGTGAAAGATTCTACCACTCGGCACAAAACCCTTAAGGCCCGCCACTCAAAACAAACATGCTATTGTAATACGTTAAATGACTAGCCAATTCTACGATACCCAAGCCAGCACACCGCAAATTGAAGGGAAATAAACATTTCAGAGATATTGTTTTGGGCTTTTGTTTCATTGGCTGCCTAATGTGAAACATACCAAGACAGGTTATGTCATACCTACATGAATAAAATATGTAAAGTACTGTACCTGAGAGCATAAGCAGAACGTAATGGCAAACATTTGTGCACCTATAATTACATTTCCTTTGTATGCAGTAGCGGATATTAGATTTCCACAGATATTGAATATATCATTTCACCAAAGGGTTAGACGAGGACGGTACAGTGGACAGATTTTTGAAGCTCATCTGTTCGAATCTCTGAAGTTGGCCATAAAAGGTTGTTGAGGACGTCTCTCACTGAAGATCGACTCACTGATATTCCTTGACAGAGGAATGCAGCTTAACGAGATGGAAAAACAGCCGATAGTCTGGAAGTAATTATGCAAAGAAGGTGAAGGCATTGTCCTGCAAACTTCCCCTAAAGCAACAAAAGTCCTTCCATAACTGGAGCCTGAGGCCCCAAATAAGGTACACAGCTGCATACCCTTCCATCAGTCAAAGATACCTTTGGCCTGTGTCCTGAATGGCACCCTATTCCATATAATTATAGTGAAATATTTGTGTGCAGAGCTCTACTTTTGTACTGCACAACATAGGGAATAGGATGCCATTTGGGGTGCAGGCCTTTGAGTAGTTCTACCACTCATACCCAAACACATGGCAGAAGGAACCAACAACAAACTGGAGACAAGCTGAGCACCAGCAAACAAACAAACCCATTGAGTCTGGAGAGCATCAGTGAAAGGCTAGCGGCTCACAATGGACAACGTGTGGGGGGGAAGATGTCTCAATGAGGGAGATTGATTGCCCAAACCACATTAATAACAAACAGTGTATCCTTTCTTTCTCTGTCCTCTGTTCTCTCTATTTAGAAGTGAACGTACTTGTGGTAGCCAACAGAACAAAATTAGAACAGTTAATTCCTCCGAAGCACAGTTGGTACTCGTAACATAGTAAATGTAACTCCGGGACACAATTAGTATGGTATGTTACATTTCATATGGTTTGTATTAATTTGCAGATGTCCATCATCCACTTCGTAAGATATGTTACAAATGACAATTTGTACAATATTTTACAAATGACAATTCATGCAATATATTGCAAATATTCAAAAACGTATGATATGTTACAAATTCCAACATGTATTTGGTCAGTTGGCTAATGCTAATGTTAGCTAAATGGCTAACATTAGCTAGGCTAGGGGTTAAGGTTAGGGTTACATTTAGAGTTAGAAGTTAGGTTAAAGGGTTAGGGGAAGAGCTAGCTAACATGCTAAGTAGTTAAATATACTGTGTCTGTAAAATGTATATGATACGGTTATATAAAGAAATCCGTCAATAGAAATAAATAAATTAGGGTCATTTTCAGCTTCTATGAACTGTGTACAGATCCTGGCAAAATGGGGCCGTGCATTATCATGCTGAAACATGAGGTGATGGCAGAGGATGAATGGCACGACAATGGGACTCAGGATCTCTTTACGGCATATCTGTGCATTCAAATTGCAATAGATAAAATGCAATTGTGTTAGTTGTCCATAGTTTATGCCTGCCCATACCATAACCCCACTAACACCATGGGGCACTCTGTTCACAACATCAGCTAACCTCTCGCCCACTCAACGCCATACACGCTGTCTGCAAACTGCCCAGTACAGTTGAAACTGGGATTCATCTGTGAAGACCACACTTCTTCAAAGAGCCAGCAGCCACCGAAGGTAAGCATTTGCTTACTGAAGTCGGTTACGACGCCGAACTGCAGTCAGGTCAAGACCCGGGTGAGGACGATGATCATGCACATGACATTCCCTGAGACGGTTTTTGACAGTTTGTGGAGAAATTAATCGGTTGTACAAACCCACAGTTTCATCAGCTGTCCGGTTGGCTGGTCTCAGACAATCCCGCAGGTGAAGAAGCTGGACGTCGAGGTCCTGGGCTGGCGTGGTTATACGTGGTCTGCATTTGTGAGGCCGTGTGGACATACTGGTATAGAAATTAACATTCCAGTTTCTGCACATTTTAGAGTGGCCTTTTATTGACTGTGGCACATGGTGCACCTGTGTAATGATAATGCTGTTTACTCAGCTTCTTGATATGCCACACCTGTCAGGTGGAAAGATTATCTTGGCAAAGGTGAAATGCTCACTGACAGGGATGTAAACAGATTTGTGCACAAAATTTGAGAGAAATAAGCTTTTTGTGAGTCTGGAAATGTTCCACATTTCAAGAACTTTGAAAGTTTCTTCAAGTGCATTCGCAAAAACTATCAAGCGCTATGATGAAACTGGCTCTCATGAGGATCGCCACAGGAAAGGAAGGCCCAGAGTTACCTCTGCTGCAGAAGACAAATTCATTAGAGTTACCAGACAGATACATCTCAACATCAAGTGTTCAGAGGTGACTGCGTGAGTCAGGCCTTTATGGTCGAATTGCTGCAAAGAAACCACTACTTAAGGACATCAATAATAAGAAGAGACTTGCTTGGGCCAAGAAACAGGATCAATGGACATTAGACCGATGGAAATCTGTCCTTTGGTCTGATGAGTCCGAATTTGATATTTTTGGTTCCAACCGGTGTCTTTGTGAGACGCAGAGTAGTTGAATGGATGATCTCTACATGTGTTTCTCTCCGTGAAGCATGGAGGAGTTGGGATGGTGTGGATGAGTGTGATGGTGTGGGGTTGTTTTGCTGGTGACGCTGCTGCCAACACACTGACACTGACTCAACTCCAGCCACTTTAATAATGGGAAATGATGTAAATATATCACTAGCCACTTTAAACAATGCTACCTTATATAATGTTACTTACCCTACATTATTCATCTCATATGCATACGTATATAGTGTACTCTATATCATCGACTGCATCCTTATGTAATACATGTATCACTAGTCACTTTAACTATGCCACTTTGCTTACATACTCATCTTATATGTACATACTGTACTCGATACAATCTACTGTATCTTGCCTATGCTGCTCTGTACCATCACTCATTCATATATCCTTTTGTACATATTCTTTATCCCCTTGCACTGTGTATAAGACAGTAGTTTAGGAATTGTTAGTTAGATTACTTGTTGGTTATTACTGCATTGTCGTAACTAGAAGCACAAGCTTTTCGCTACACTCGCATTAACATCTGCTAACCATGTGTATGTGACAAATAAAATTTGATTTGATTTGATTTGATTTGAAAGACAAATACATTTGTAAAGCCACAATCTATCTGCAATATTAAAGCTATTCTATCCCTAAATATGTGTTTTTAAATCAAATTAAAACGTGCTAAGTAGTTGCAAAGGAGCATGTTGTAGAAGGTATCCATGTTGTAGAAGGTATCCGTGATGAGATTTGAATCAGGAACCATGGATTACTAGACATTCGCATTATACGCCTACCCATCCACCTCGACCAACCACCCTACTTTTATTTTTGTGGAGAAGTAACCTTCTGTCTTCACATCAAACATAACATATCATACTAATTTGAGTGTCCCAGATGTACATATACTATGTTACGTGTAGTTTATGAGACCAGGCTCGTCGGTGAGGCAGGTACGGCATCCCAAAAACTGGATTGTGGAAATAAAAACCAGACACCAGCCATTTCCTGTATGTGTGTAACTTTGGCAGACCTTTTGTTCCTTTCTCACAAGTGCTGTTTGGCCTTTCTGAGGAAGACAAGACCAAAGGCTTGGGCATGGAGAGGATGAATGCTTCCTCCTTGAGATAGCTATTGTTGACCGTGGCTCCTCGGCTGGAGCCTGCCCTGTGTTATCGGAGGATAGAGAGGGACACGAGGATAAACAGAGAGACAGTGCTTTTTTCAGCCTCACAGTTGTTGGTTTTTTCTTCTTGTTTCAAACCTTCTCAACTGCTTTGTCTTTGAAAGTAGGCTGGTGATTTCACAGATGGTTTTTAAAATATATCTGGGAGAAAAACAAACCTTGTTAACCGTGATTGGCTAACACCAAACTCCTTGTCTGAACAGGGACCCCTCGCAGATTTAACTAGTCCTTTCCCTGTTGTTCTGTTCTCTCTCCTTCATCTGCTCTTTTAAAAGTGGCAGCTGTTGAAGTCCGGCAGTATTTCATCCAGTGTTGTAGACCAGGTGTCTGTTGACTGCCCATCAAAGGTATGCTCTCACATTATGGACAAAGCTAAAGCTACTGTACCAGCCATTCGTACACACACACCTCCGGTGGAAAAGACATGACCTGAGGGGAAATCACTACCAGCTAACAACCTCTGTTATGGCTGGGCCTTGGAGGTAACATGACTCCTGTTTGCGGACATTGTCCTGCTCTCCTCTCATAGGTGAAGAGCTCTCACTCTCAATGAAAGACAGTGATTCTGCCTGGCCTTCCTGCTAAGTCTACCATATAATTGCCTATCTCAAATGCAGGACTAGACTTGTGTCAAACACCCTGCTGTCCTGTCCTGTGTCCTGTGTGGGTGGGTGGGCACTTCACTTTAGATTGATTAAGATGGAGCTGAGTCTGGCTGACTACTGTGACAACTGTTATCCCACTTCCATTCTAACTCTGCTTTGTCAGTTGTGGATTGTTGGGGTGACTTAAAGGGGAGGGGACTAATGATGCATGGGTTGGGCGGGTTTAGGGTCATGAAATATTGTGTGGATGAAGGGCAGGTGGGTGGCGGGCATTAAAAACCCATAAATGTATAATGTTATGCAATAATGTTATGCAATTCATACCTATGCATTGAGGTTTTTCTTTCATAATGTGTACAGTATCTGCCATTAGTGCATAGCCTAAACCTAAACTTTAGGGCAGGGTTCGCCAACTGTCGCATATTTTATTTGGCCCCCCATGTTTTCTGAGCAAAAAATACATTTTATTATTGTAATTAAATTGCGGTGAATTTGCAGTCGACAAAGTATTTGTAATTCAATTGAAAATAAATAGAAGGGAAGGCCAGTACAGTAGTCTAATGTTTGGGAAATATTTGGTGAAGTGGTAAAAGAGAATGATATCAGTGCCGGATATGTTATGTATGATGATTATGAGGGGCATAAAAAATAGACAGTCGCAAGATGGGGACTTCAAATGGTCACTTTAAGGGAACTGTACTGTTCAAATGGGTTAAACGTCCACACCAGAAGAAATCCACCTTTTCGAGCTGAAAGACGATGGCCAGAGCTTACCCATTAACTCAAATGGTACTCACATAACTTTCATTAGCTGGCTAAGGTTAGCATGCTAGCTAGTTACACTACAGCTGTCAGTCTGTGCCCTATTTGTTGTTATTTCTCTGCTACATGTGGAATTCATCCCAACATTCCCACCCCCAATTCCTGAATATGTATTTGCAGCCTGCGTCAGTCTTTGAGGTGGAACCTAAACAAGGATTTCCGCTCTAGGACAAGGATTTGACTTGAAATAGGAATTTTTATTTATTTTTATTTTATTTCACCTTTATTTAACCAGGTAGGCTAGTTGAGAACAAGTTCTCATTTGCAACTGCGACCTGGCCAAGATAAAGCATAGCAGTGTGAACAGACAACAGAGTTACACATGGAGTAAACAATTAACAAGTCAATAACACAGTAGAAAAAAAGAGAGTCTATATACCTTGTGTGCAAAAGGTATGAGGAGGTAGGCGAATAATTACAATTTTGCAGATTAACACTGGCGTGATAAATGATCAGATGGTCATGTACTGTTAGAGATATTGGTGTGTAAAAGAGCAGAAAAGTAAATAAATATAAACAGTATGGGGATGAGGTAGGTAAAATTGGGTGGGCTATTTACCGATAGACTATGTACAGCTGCAGCGATCAGTTAGCTGCTCAGATAGCAGATGTTTGAAATTGGTGAGGGAGATAAAAGTCTCCAACTTCAGCGATTTTTGCAATTCGTTCCAGTCACAGGCAGCAGAGAACTGGAACGAAAGGCGGCCAAATGAGGAGTTGGCTTTAGGGATGATCAGTGAGATACACCTGCTGGAGTGCGTGCTACGGGTGGGTGTTGCCATTGTGACCAGTGAACTGAGATAAGGCGGAGCTTTACCTAGCATGGACTTGTAGATGACCTGGAGCCAGTGGGTCTGGCAACGAATATGTAGCGAGGGCCAATTACTTGAACGTCCTCCGAGGTGGGCCTTTAAATGAAATAGTTGCCTAACTAAAATCTGGACACTGACTGGACACTGACTCTCACTGATATAATATCAACTACTGCAGAATTAAGCATTTCTTGCAGTAAACTTATATCCCAAATGTACATTTTGACTCAGGAACAGGAGTGGAGAAATATTATTTATTTATTTCAGCATATCGAGAGAATGAATGAGCAGTTAGGTGGCAGCCTGTAAAGGTGGTGGTGATATCTTTATCAGTGTCATTAAAGCTGATAGTATTTCAACCATATAAAATATGCATCCAAGCCAAACTCAAATCTTACCATAAACATGTTGGGTCGTTTTAACAGCTTTTAGTTTCATTAAAACCCTTCAAACTGATACCATTTGGAAATTTTGCACTGAAAAAAAATAATATATATATAATATATACTTTGAGATGAGGAAGGGGTTTCTGGTTGTGCTTAGGCAGTAAATGTATTGTTGTGTATGAGAGTGATTGAGGTGCCATTTCTCCTCAATCTCCCATATGCAACAATTCATACTGTGTAAAAATTGCCTTCATAAGACTTTTCATACCTTCTTTAGGCCCCCTAGCCTATTCACTTTGTTGACTAATCTTTCTCCTCAAAAGCAGCTGTGTGCCCTCAATGTCCCTAAATAATATGGTCTTAATCAGTTGATACCTTTACCAATAAAGGTGGGTTGACCTACGTCCCTTCCACAAAAATTGTAAAACGCTAACACCACAACCGTGTCTTTCCAGGAGACACGCAGTACCAGCAAATCTTCTGCAAGAGGACCAAACTTCAGAAATCCTACACCACTTTCTGCAGAGACTTATCCAGCTCACCGTTCATCGCAGGGAGGACAAGCCGTCGCCATAAGCACAAAGAGTCTCAGCTTCCCCAGCCCACCATGCCAAACACCATTGCCAGTGTACCAAAGTTGGATAAAGGACAATGGCTGCGTTTACACAGGCAGCTCAATTCGGATCTTTTAGTGGAAAATAAATCAGAATTGGGCTGCCTGTGTAAACGCAGCCAGTGTGGCTCAGCATAAGACCATGTAAAACATAAGGGCAGACAAAGTTAGGAGATCGATACAAAATAGCCATATTTATTTTATGGTGGTTCTACATCAGGGCTCTCCAACCCTGTCCCTGGAGAGCTACAGTCCTGTAGGTTTTCACTCCGTTCCCCATTGTTACTAACCTGGTTCAGTTTATCAACCAGCTAATTATTAGGATCAGGTGTGCTAGAATAGGGTGAAAACATACAGGACAGTAGCTCTCCAGGAACAGGGTTAGAGAGCCCTGATGTAGAACCACCATAAAATATATATGGATATTTTCTATCGATCTCCAAATTTGTCTGCCCTTATTGATTCACAGAATATATTTATATAAGCTGCACAGGGCTCTGTAGCATCACACAGACGCTAGACATTCAGATATCCAAAGAATGTTTGTTTATTTGTCAAAATCTAAAATACAGGGGAGTGTACAATATTTAATGCTAACTCAAGAGAACTGGATATTCAACAAGAATGTTATATATCAAATCAAATCAAATACATGGTTAGCAGATGTTAATGCGAGTGTAGCGAAATGCTTGTGCTTCTAGTTCCGACAATGCAGTAATAACCAACAAGTAATCTAACTAACAATTCCTAAACTACTGTCTTATACACAGTGTAAGGGGATAAAGAATACGTACATAAGGATATATGAATGAGTGATGGTACAGAGCAGCATAGGCAAGATACAGTAGATGGTATCGAGTACAGTATATACATATGAGATGAGTATGTAAACAAAGTGGCATAGTTAAAGTGGCTAGTGATACATATAATACATAAGGATGCAGTCGATGATATAGAGTACAGTATATACGCATGCATATGAGATGAATAATGTAGGGTAAGTAACATTATATAAGGTAGCATTGTTTAAAGTGGCTAGTGATATATTTACATCATTTCCCATCAATTCCCATTATTAAAGTGGCTGGAGTTGAGTCAGTGTCAGTGTGTTGGCAGCAGCCACTCAATGTTAGTGGTGGCTGTTTAACAGTCTGATGGCCTTGAGATAGAAGCTGTTTTTCAGTCTCTCGGTCCCAGCTTTGATGCACCTGTACTGACCTCGCCTTCTGGATGATAGCGGGGTGAACAGGCAGTGGCTCGGGTGGTTGATGTACTTGATGATCTTTATGGCCTTCCTGTAACATCGGGTGGTGTAGGTGTCCTGGAGGGCAGGTAGTTTGCCCCGGTGATGCGTTGTGCAGACCTCACTACCCTCTGGAGAGCCTTGCGGTTGAGGGCGGAGCAGTTGCCGTACCAGGCGGTGATACAGCCCGCCAGGATGCTCTCGATTGTGCATCTGTAGAAGTTTGTGAGTGCTTTTGGTGACAAGCCGAATTTCTTCAGCCTCCAGAGGTTGAAGAGGCGCTGCTGCGCCTTCTTCACGATGCTGTCTGTGTGAGTGGACCAATTCAGTTTGTCTGTGATGTATATGCCGAGGAACTTAAAACTTGCTACTCTCTCCACTACTGTTCCATCGATGTGGATAGGGGGGTGTTCTCTCTGCTGTTTCCTGAAGTCCACAATCATCTCCTTAGTTTTGTTGACGTTGAGTGTGAGGTTATTTTCCTGACACCACACTCCGAGGGCCCTCACCTCCTCCCTGTAGGCCGTCTTGTCGTTGTTGGTAATCAAGCCTACCACTGTTGTGTCGTCCGCAAACCTGATGATTGAGTTGGAGGCATGCGTGGCCACGCAGTCGTGGGAGAACAGGGAGTACAGGAGAGGGCTCAGAACGCACCCTTGTGGGGCCCCAGTGTTGAGGATCAGCGGGGAGGAGATGTTGTTACCTACCCTCACCACCTGGGGGCGGCCCGTCAGGAAGTCCAGTACCCAGTTGCACAGGGCGGGGTCGAGACCCAGGGTCTCGAGCTTGATGACGAGCTTGGAGGGTACTATGGTGTTGAATGCCGAGCTGTAGTCGATGAACAGCATTCTCACATAGGTATTCCTCTTGTCCAGATGGGTTAGGGCAGTGTGCAGTGTGGTTGAGATTATTATATGGTAAAAGTAACATGCAAAATGTTTTGATGAACAGTATAGTACAGTTCAGTGTGTCTGAGTGTGTCTCTGGTGTCAAGACACACAAGTACAGAGAACTGTAGCTACAGATTGTTACACCAGATAATGTGATTTACACAAAGATATTTGCTGACACCCTGTCTATTTCAAGTCTTCTCTCATTGATCAAGACAGGTGGGTGTCCACCCCCAAAGTACTGCATGTAATGATGACAGAGACCTGTCTCAGTCATTGAGCCCGAAGACTTGAAATAGACACGATGGTGACGCACATATTGTTGGATTACGTTATGGAGCAAAAAAATAATGTATTTTAATAATGGAGCCTTTTCTAAATTAAAATTGACCACCTGCAACTGGACACTGACATTTAATGAGACTCCTGTTTCCTCAAATCGATGACTAAGACGGCATCACTAAGGTAGGTCGAAAATGATCTGGTGTTACACCAAACAGTACCTGTCTTGTAACTCCCAGTAATGTATACCAAAACTCTTAGATTAACTCAAATGATCTGGTGTAACAATCTGTAGCTAATAGGACAGGTGGTCAGCAGATGATTGAAGAGGTGGTCATAATGAAATTGCCATTCCAAAGAAACATACAGTCAGTTCAGGGAAAACTTGTAAAGCTGTGGGAGGAGTGTTGTCATGCTCAAACTGCCATTCAGCTACTCCCGAGTCTTCTGCTTGAAATCCAGCATAATTTCTAATCCCTCGAGATGGATACAGTTCACGGGATACAGTTCTGCTACAATGACACATGCAGGAATAGAATCCACTCCAGGAAGAAGCCCAGGCAACATACGGTATTGTCAAACAAAAGTATACTATATTGTACAATTTGGTCAACAGTTGAACCTTGCCAGCCTAACATCAACATTAGAGTAGACTAGTTGAACCTGCATACATGTGCACAGGCACAGAGATTACATTTACAACAATATCTAGCCTAATATATATAAATGTGGCATTATCCTCAACTTTTGCACAGTGACCAGACCGTACAAATGAGCCTAGGTAGGTAGGCACAGTACATGTTTTCTAACAAGTTACAATTGCAAGTGGTGGCCTATAACAAGTTAGCAGGCGCCAGGTTAACTAGTTAGCTAACTCCAGTCAGTTGCTAACGTTTGCTGGTTAACCTAACTTTAGGTGGCTGGTTGTAATGTTGTAGCTTGCTGTTTAATAGCTAACCATATCAATGACTAAAAACAAAAGAGGTTTTATTTTTTGGCATAGATATGGCTATCGGTAGTTGATTAGATAGCTAATTTAGTTAGCTACTGAGCTAGTTACCTAGCTAGCTAAGTTAGCAAAACAGAAAAATCATTAGATTTTCCCCCACTGCAACACAGTAACATTTTAGCCAGTAATACACAATATGAGTTTCAGTAGATAAACTAAAGCTAGCTAGGTGGTTTGCAGGAAAAATAACTTACTTAGCTTGGCACCCTATTTGTCATCTGCCCTTTTGGTGCTGGCATCGGCTGTAGCTGAGCTTCTAATGTTGGCTAAATCCAACTTGTTTAAAATCCTCTTCGCTATATTCCAGTTGAAACATGTATGGTTGAATGTGTCCAAGTAAATTCAGCATAAAAAGAAATGTCCTCTCACTGTCAACTGTGTTTATTTTCAGCAAACTTAACATGTGTAAATATTTCTATGAACATGACAAGATTCAACAACTGAGACATAAACTGAACAAGTTCCACAGACATGTGACTAACAGAAATGTAATAATGTGTCCCTGAACAAAGGGGGGGGGGTTCAAAATCAAAAGTAACAGTCAGTATCTGGTGTGGCCACAAGCTGCATTAAGTACTGCAGTGCATCTCCTCCTCATGGACTGCACCAGGTTTGCTCATTCCTTCAACGATAAATGCGAATCCGACCATTAACCCTGGTGAGACAAAACCACGACTCGTCAGTGAAGAGCACTTTTTGCCAGTCCTGTCTGGTCCAGCGATTGTGGGTTTGTGCCCATATGCAACGTTGTTGCCGGTGATGTCTGGTGAGGACCTGTCTTACAACAGGCCTACAAGCCCTCAGTCCAGCCTCTCTCAGCCTATTGCGGACAGTCTGACCACTGATGGAGGGATTGTGCAATCCTAGTGTAACTCGGGTAGTTGTCGTTGCCATGTTGTGCCTGTCCCACATGTGTGATGTTCGGATGTACCGATCCTGTACAGGTGTTGTTACACATGGTCTGCCACTGTGAGAACGATCAGTACAGACATTGCAATTTATTTATTTCAGTCCTCATGCCTCATGCCTAAGGCACATTCACGCAGATGACCAGGGACCCTGGGTATCTTTCTTTTGGTGTTTTTCAGAGTCAGTAGAAAGGCTTCTTTAGTGTCCTAAGATTTCATAACTGTAACCTTAATTGCCTACCCGTCTGTAAACTGTTTGTGTCTTAACGACCGTTCCACAGGTGCACGTTCAATAATTGTTTATTGTTTATTTAACAAGCATGGGAAACAGTGTTTAAACCCTTTACAATGAAGATCTGTGAAGTTATTTGGATTTTACGAATTATCTTTGAAAGACAGGGTCCTGAAAAAGGGTTGTTTCTTTTTTTGCTGAGTTTAGCTAATAGATGCTCCATTGTTTAATTTGTGTTGATGAGAGGAATCACTTGAAGCCATTGCATCTGGTCAGTTTTGTTTAGTTTTGCCCAAGGGATTGTTGTTAGTATCTACCTTCTTTTCAAAAAAGCACACATTGGGGGAGGGGCGGGGGCCAGAGCAGGTAACACCGAACATCACAATTGGTTGTATTTCAGAGAATGGAAAAAATGTGTCTGCTTGTATATTTAGCAATCAATCCGCCGATAGGAACATCGTTGAAAGACGTCCAATGGCTCTATCGAGCAAGGACAACCATATCTACACCCACAAAAATGTGTAGTGCGATCAGTATAACATGGAGCCTTCGCAAAATGCCACAAAGCAGGACTACATTTTTTTTTTTTATCTCAGACCTCCCATCTACACACCAAAGACGTCATAGGGTGTATCATTCAGCGAGCAAAGTCCTGACCTGCCTTCCTCCTGGGCAATAATGTGTGAAACACATCTCACTGTTCTTTTTTGTACAATATATGTATTGGCATTTTATTTATTTTTTTACAATTTAACAATCAGCAAAACATGACACAGATAATGCCCCGTTATTCCTTCCACCTACAGAAAACACAATGCTACATGGGGACACATTGTGCAAAACACTTCCCTCCCCCAACACAGGAACACACCCCTCCCTCCCCTCTACCGGTATTAGCTTCCCTGACTAACAAAAAAAACAAAAAACAGAATAACCTTCACATTCCATGCTAGAAAATAAATTATTCAACACAAAAACAAATAATAATAACACATTAATGAGGAAAGTAGTAATGAGGCAGTTGGTGACGTCTCTAGAAACTGCTGAAAGTCCCCCCAGACACCAGTAAATTCAAAGGGTTTATTACGTAAATTGTATGTTATTTTTTCAGATGGAATATAGGAAGATAGTTCTTTTAGCCACATCTGCTTGCTTGGCGGAGTGTCACTCTTCCATATAATAGCTGTGCATTTATTGGCTGCAATGCCTGCCAATTTAATGAATCTGGGTTCGCTGAGCATCTAAAAATAGCTTTCCCCATTTCTCATCCTTAACAATGAGACCAAGGTCATCATGCCACTTCATGCATGATTTCAGAGGTTCATCGTTCCCCAACAGAGTTTGAAGCCTAGAGTACATGCAAGAAATGAAACCTTTCACCCCTTTCCTTTCCAGCCACAGTTGATCAGTTATAGGTTTACTCATGGGCTGAATCCTACCTCCCTGCTGAGTGGCAATATAATGCCTAACCTGTACGTACTTGAAGAAATGAGTTTGAGGTAACTGAAAATGAGATGCCAGTTGTTGAAAGGATAGTAGTTCAACTTCTCTATAGAGATTACCAAATGTTTTACTTCCTTTGTTGAACCAAGAAAATGTAAAACCATCTCTCAGTGCTTTGGGTAAGATTGGGTTATTATAGAAAGGTGTTTGTTCATATAAAGATCTAAGCCCTTCTGTTTGTTTACAGACTTCAATCCATATATTTAAAGTGATTTTAATGAAAGGGTTGTTTATGAGAGCAAAGCTTTAGGTGGGCTAATATAAGGTATAGGCATGTAGCTTAGTGGTTAGAGTGTTGGGCTAGTAACCAAAAGGTTGCAAGATTGAATCCCCGAGCTGACAAGGTCAAAATCTGTCCTTCTGCCCCTGAACGTGGCAGTTAACCCACTGTTCCTCGGCCGTCATTGAAAATAAGATTTTTTTCTTAACTGACTGGCCTAGTTAAATAAAGGTCAAATGTAGCAGGGCTCAGATACTCCTCCTCTATCTGTCTCCAAGAGGGTGAACTTGTTGTTGTATCTTGCCATAACCCACACAGCCTTAAACTAAGATGCCCAGTTTTACAACTGGAAGTCAGGTAGAGTAAGTCCTCCTTCTAAGTATGGTTTGCATAAAGTTGTGAGTTTCACTCTGGGGGGTTTCCCTTTCCACAGAAATGAAGAAACCTTTCTATTAAGTTGTTTGATAAATACTTTGGGAATAGAAAAGGGC
Source organism: Oncorhynchus masou masou (assembly GCF_036934945.1). Taxonomy (NCBI): domain Eukaryota; kingdom Metazoa; phylum Chordata; class Actinopteri; order Salmoniformes; family Salmonidae; genus Oncorhynchus; species Oncorhynchus masou. Next base: position 52,569,320 of record NC_088222.1, read on the forward strand.
AAGGTTTGAAAAAGGTACAAGAATTTTGATGATATATAAATCTTTACACAATTGACCCGCCCAATAAGAGAAATTGGTCAATCCTGCCATCTATCCAATTCTTCCCCAACCTTTTTGAGAAGTGGAGTATAGTTCAGGTTGATATTTCTTAATAATTTCAGAAGGAATTTGCAATCCAAGATATGTCATTTTCTGTGGTTTCCAAGAAAACGGCTGGTCTAAGATCAGGTTCTGCATAGCTGCCCTGTTAAAAGGCATAATTATACTCTTTGATGGGTTTATTTTATATCCTGAAAAGGTCTCATTCTTTCAGGATGTCAACTAATGCACGTAGTGACAATTCTGGTTTAGTGAGGTAAAGCAAAACGTCATCGGATAGCGAGACCATATGTTCACTACCACCAATACGAACACTCATGCATTGTGGCTGTGGCATCCCCTTCAGACTTATATATAATGTTTCATTAAACTCCCTAAAGACTTGATTAATTTCCTCAGGACTGTGAAGACCTGTGTTATTGGGCAAGCAAGCAACTTTACTGCTTTATCTCCATGTCCATAGTAGTTTTGTTTTGTTCTCCTAAGAGCATTTTCCGCTTTATGGGTCGTCAGAGGCTGTTGTATTCCAATCGCTTTGAGTCTAATTTTTGTAGTTGAGTTGTCAAATGTTACACTATGTTCATTTTCCAGATCTCTGATTTCATTCTCCAACAAATCTACTTGAGCATTATACATCTTACGAGCACTCGAATTAAAGGATATGATTTGCCCCCCCAAGGAGAGCTTCCCATAAAATTAGGGGGGAGGCAGAGATGTTATTGGTGCTACAAAATATGTTTATAGGAGTGTTCAGAAATGTTACAAATGTGGGATTATTTAGTAAGTATGTGCCAAACCTCCATCTTCTTGAGGGTGGTTGTGTTTTACTGACTGGTACTGAAGCCAGCAGGGCAGAATGATCTGATATACATCTTGGTAAGTACTTACACCCAGTAGTTCAACTTCCCTTGGCTGCATGAATAAGAAATAAGTCAACTCTAGAGTAACTGCTTTGGACAGGGGTGTACAATTAGTATTCTTTAACCTTTTGGTTGTGAAATCTCCATAAGTCCACAAGTCCAAAATGTTTCATTTCTGCTTTTAACATTTTAGCTGCCTGTGTGAGGTTGATACTATTAGAGGTAGATCTATCACTGGATGGGTCCAGTACCAAGTTAAAATCCCCTGTCATTATTATCTCTGATGATGGACATGTTAGCTTCAAAAAGATGTCTTGGTAAAATTTAGAATCATCATGGTTAGGCCCATACACATTCACAATGGTAATGGGCTCAGTGTTAATGAAACCTTGAATGATCACAAACCTACCCCCTTTGTCTTTAATCTGAGATTGTATCTGAAAGGGGTAATGCTTATTAATGGGTATGGCCACACTTTTGCCCGAGAGGTGAAAGATGAATAGTACAGTTGACCCATCCACTCTCACTTCAGTTTTTCATGCTGTGGTGTGTCTCCTGAAGGTGTGTCTCCTGAAGAAGAGCCATATCAACCTTATGCTGCTTTAGATAATTCAGAATGCGCTTGACTGGGCATTTAGTACCCCTCATGTTAATTGTCATAATGTACAGTTATCAAATACAAAAACAGCCTAACACTGGTGCTAAGTAACACACGACAGAAAAAGGACATAAGGACAATCACCCACAAAACCCAACGCCAAACAGGCTACCTAAATATGGTTCCCAATCAGAGACAATGACTAACACCTGCCTCTGATTGAGAACCATATCAGGCCAAACACAGAAACAGACAAACGAGACACACAACATAGAATGCCCACTCAGATCACACCCTGACCAAACAAAACATACAAAGCAAACTATGGTCAGGGTGTGACAGGGAGTTAAAGAACCCTTAGATGCTAGTCTTTAAGTTAGATGTACCTGCTATGCATAGCATCGCTCGAATTAGGTTAATTCTAAATGATATGTATATGGAATTAGAAGTACATTGACTGTTCCTTGTAGCATGAAAATATTATTAGTCAAGTAACAAAATACAATTTGATTGCAACAATAATGACCGGGAAACCTTGAAGTCTCAAATTCGAGCATCTTTGAAAATGTTCGTAATCTAATTTCTCCTCGAGTTAGAGATGGCGTCTTCCAACTTCTTGTATTTTTGGTCCACTTCCTCGCGGACGTCCAGGATGGCAGCCTGGTGGTCAGCATGGTCTTTTTCTAACTTTGTCACTCGTCCATGTCACGCTCTGGTCTTAGTATTTTGTGTTTTCTTTATCTATTTGGTCAGGCCAGGGTGTGACATGGGTTTTTATATGTGGTGTGTTTTGTCTTGGGGTTTTTTCATGGGTATTGGGATTGTAGCTTAGTGGTGTTTTCTAGGTTAGTCTATGGCTGTCTGAAGTGGTTCTCAATCAGAGGCAGGTGTTTATCGTTGTCTCTGATTGGGAACCATATTTAGGCAGCCATATTCTTTGAGTGTTTTGTGGGTGATTGTCCTTGTTCCTGTTCTGTGTTAGTTTACACCAGTATAGGCTGTTTTTGGTTTTCACATTATGTTTTTTTGTATTTGATTTGTGTTTCCATTGGTTTCATTAAAGATGAATCACAATAGCCATGCCACATTTTGGTCCGACTCTCCTTCGCATATAGAGAACCGTTACAGTCCATTTGTGACTTTCTGGTCTTGGTGGAATTTATCGACTAGTACATCAATTTTGCTTAGGTATTCAGAAAGTGTCTCTTGGATTTTTGTTATACCCTTTTACATCTCCATTCTGAACCATGCTGGTGCTTCTTCCGAGCTAGCATCTGCCAAGGCCAAAGAAGGGCTGTCAGAGAGGGGCATTTTTCCATGCCTTGGGAATCTTTTGCTTCGGCAATACAATAGATGTTTTAACTTCCAATTCACTATTAACAAACAAGTAAACTGTGTCAAAATGTCTTCAAATTGTTTGAAGGTTTGAGGACGCTACGCAGATGCGTCTTGTTAGAGCTTCACCATTGCCTGAAGTCTAACCTTAAACATTTTGAGTTCATGACTAAACTTAACCTTACACACTTTGAAATTTGATGTTCAACTTCTAATTATGATATGAGAGTAAGAGCTAGTTGGAACAAACAGTTGACCCGTGCATCACTAGAGTCACTTTTAACTTTAGCGCTACGATTTCCTGAAATCAGCTACTTTCCTTAAATTTATCAGAGAATAACCTCTATAGTACTTTAACCTTAAATTCCCTGTAAAATATTCGCATCACGCACTTCCTTTTGGTTTGTAGCCTGCATAATGTATAATCTATAGTGCTCCTGAACACCTGTTTCTGTACTGTGACTTGTCAAAGATAATGTTGTTTGGTCTTTAGGAGTCCATTTTGTGTCTGGCAGTTTGAAAGGACTTTTTCGAGATAAATTGTCTGGTTACTGTCCTTCCTTTAGAGCTTTCCCCTACACTGTCACAGTCAAACTAAAATATGTATGTCATTTGTTTGTTGCTTTACATACAATACTTGAGAAAAATTCACACCATATTTTAAAGACCCACTGCAGTCAAAAATGTGATTTTCCTGTGTTTTATAGTTTATTAGGTACACCCAGTTTATTAGGTACACCCAACTAGTACTTGGTCAGACCCCCTTTGCCTCTAGAACAGCCTGAATTTGTCAGGGCATGGAAACGTTGCTCAATTGGTATCAAGGGACCTAACGTGTGCCAGGAAAACATTCCCCACAGCATTGCATCATGGCCACCGGACTGTACCATTGACACAAGGCAGGATGGGGCCATGGACTACTTACACCAAATTCTGACTCTGCCATCAGCCTAACGCAACAGGAACCAACATTCATCGGACCAGGCAATGTTTTCCCACTCCTCGATTGTCCAGTGTTGGTGATTATGTGCCCACTGGAGCTGCTTCTTCTTCGGTGACAAGTACCAACGAGTTGTACATTCCGAGATGCCTTTCTGCCCACCACTGTTGTACTGCACCATTATTTGTGTGTTTGTGGCCCGCTTGCACGATTCTTGACATTCTCCTTTGACCTCTCATCAACAAGCTGTTTTTGCCCACAGGACTGCCGCTGACTGGTTGTTTTTTGTTTGATGCACCATTCTCGGTAAACCCTAGACACTGTTGTGTGTGAAAAGCCCAGGTTCTGAGATACTGGAACCAGCGCACCTGGCACTAATGATCATATCACACTCGTTTTGTCCATTCTAACGTCCAATCAAACAGTAACTGAATGCCTCGATGCCTGTCTGTCTACTTTACATAGCAAGCCATGGCCACGTGACTCACTCTCTGTAGGAGCGAAACATTTTCGTGAACGGGGGGAGGTGCACCTAATAATCTGTGTATTTCCACATTATGAGGTTGGAATAATACTGTAAAATTGTGATAATGTTTTTTATTTATTTACTGCTGCTCTTTAATTACTGGTTACTTTTATCTCTTATTCTTATCCATAGTTTTTTTTAACTGCACTGTTGGTTAGGGGCTCATAAGTAAGAATTTCACTGTAAGGTCTACACGTGTTGGATTTGGCGCATGTGACTAATACAATTTGATTTAGTATAAGAGCTGTTTGAATAGACCGCCTGAAATTTCACCATGTTTTGGTGGGATGGAATTTTAGCCTGCCTGGTGACATCACCAAGCGGTAAATTAGTTAATAGACCAATAAGAAAGAGAGTTCCAAACTTCTCTGCATACAGTGCCTTGCGAAAGTATTCGGCCCCCTTGAACTTTGCGACCTTTTGCCACATTTCAGGCTTCAAACATAAAGATATAAAACTGTATTTTTTTTGTGAAGAATCAACAACAAGTGGGACACAATCATGAAGTGGAACGACATTTATTGGATATTTCAAACTTTTTTAACAAATCACAAACTGAAAAATTGGGCGTGCAAAATTATTCAGCCCCTTTACTTTCAGTGCAGCAAACTCTCTCCAGAAGTTCAGTGAGGATCTCTGAATGATCCTTTGTTGACCTAAATGACTAAGGATGATAAATACAATCAACCTGTGTGTAATCAAGTCTCTGTATAAATGCACCTGCACTGTGATAGTTAAAAGCGCAGAGAGCATCATGAAGAACAAGGAACACACCAGGCAGGTCCGAGATACTGTTGTGAAGAAGTTTAAAGCCGGATTTGGATACAAAAAGATTTCCCAAGCTTTAAACATCCCAAGGAGCACTGTGCAAGCGATAATATTGAAATGGAAGGAGTATCAGACCACTGCAAATCTACCAAGACCTGGCCGTCCCTCTAAACTTTCAGCTCATACAAGGAGAAGACTGATCAGAGATGCAGCAAAAAGGCCCATGATCACTCTGGATGAACTGCAGAGATCTACAGCTGAGGTGGGAGACTCTGTCCATAGGACAACAATCAGTCGTATATTGCACAAATCTGACCTTTATGGAAGAGTGGCAAGAAGAAAACCATTTCTTAAAGATATCCATAAAAAGTGTTGTTTAAAGTTTGCCACAAGCCACCTGGGAGACACACCAAACATGTGGAAGAAGGTGCTCTGGTCAGATGAAACCAAAATTGAACAATGCAAAACGTTATGTTTGGCATAAAAGCAACACAGCTCATCACCCTGAAAAACCACCATACCCACTGTCAAACATGGTGGTGGCAGCATCATGGTTTGGGCCTGCTTTTCTTCAGCAGGGACAGGGAAGATGGTTAAAATTGATGGGAAGATGGATGGAGCCAAATACAGGACCATTCTGGAAGAAAACCTGATGGAGTCTGCAAAATACCTGAGACTGGGATGGAGATTTGTCTTCCAACAAGACAATGATCCAAAACATAAAGCAAAATCTACAATGGAATGGTTCAAAAATAAACATATCCAGGTGTTAGAATGGCCAAGTCAAAGTCCAGACCTGAATCCAATCGAGAATCTGTGGAAAGAACTGAAAACTGCTGTTCACAAATGCTCTCCATCCAACCTCACTGAGCTAGAGCTGTTTTGCAAGGAGGAATGGGAAAAAATTTCAGTCTCTCGATGTGCAAAACTGATAGAGACATACCCCAAGCGACTTACAGCTGTAATCACTGCAAAAGGTGGCGCTACAAAGTATTAACTTAAGGGGGCTGAATAATTTTGCACGCCCAATTTTTCAGTTTTTGATTTGTTAAAAAAGTTTGAAATATCCAATAAATGTCGTTCCACTTCATGATTGTGTTCCACTTGTTGTTGATTCTTCACAAAAAAATACAGTTTTATATCTTTATGTTTGAAGCCTGAAATGTGGCAAAAGGTCGCAAAGTTCAAGGGGGCCGAATACTTTCGCAAGGCACTGTATAACAGCAAGTTTCCTGTTTTCACCTCCCCACACAGACCACTCCCAAACAGTCCTAGAAAAGTTATTGCTTGAGAAATTGCTTTTGGCTAACAAATTATTTTAGTTAATTTTAATTTAAAACAATCCCAGTAAGGTACTTAACTGTTACCCAGAAATGGTTTGATATTGATATAAAAACATCTGCATTGGGCCTTTAAGCTATGCCTTATTAATTTTTAACCACTGGTTGTTAATGCTAATTATGAGATTTAGAAAGTTTACTGTACTTAATCCCACTGCCTGCTAATTGGTGTAATTGTAAAATGCATTGTTGGTTTACAGTAATGTTACTTAGGCCTAATCCTAATTTTCCATTTGGTGCAGTGTATCATGTATTTGTAATGTCAAGTTCACTGGATTAAACAAGTGTTACCTAACAAGCTTTGTGTACACGTAATGGAAAAGCTAAATCAGCATACATACTGTGTCTGTTTGTTTATGAAAACTACTGTTTGACCTACCTCTAAAATTGACCTGATTAGCAAAGATAATAATGACATAATTTCCTCTCCTGTCCTCACCCCCTCTATCTGAGATGTCAGTGGACATTATAAAAGTCCCAATCCAATGAATGTGGTGTTTGTTAATCAAGTGATTAACCACAGCTCTTTGACCACCAACTGCTACACAATCTGTTTGGATTAGTCATCCAAGATGGCCACCCTTGACGAGCGAGGGAGAGAGCTGGCATCAGTGGCACTCAGTTGTATGGTTTTGAGGGAAAAACAAAGCAGTGAGAATCCAACACCGGGGGTGGTATATGTATGCGTGCGTGCATGTGTGCGTGTGTTAGCCAGAACCTGCATCATAGCCAAGTCTATTCTAGTCTATATGGTTCTCCCTCCATCACTAACAAGGGTTTATTTGAAGCATCCACAAGCGGGAGGTAATGAGAAGGCTTGGTGTCATTAAACATTTATATGGTGACCCGGGAGTAATGCAGCTGAAGCCAAGACAGAGGGTATCAGAGCACAGGGTTCAAATGAACTCTTTAGTATACTATTCAAGTAGTGTATCTTACTATGCATGTATAACTAGTTTGTGTATAACTAGTGTGTGTGTGTGCGTGTGTAGTGTTTACAGTGATGCCTGATCCTGGGGTTAAAACAAACACATTGACGCATGACCTTGCTCTAACGTCCATTTGATTCAATAAAGCATTAATGTGCATGCTCAGATCCACTCACACCTGTTTATTGTTCCGGGAACCTTAACTAAGCGCCACGTTAAACATTCAACTGGAACACCTGGTGTGTGTATGGGTGACTGAAAAACACAACTGTTTGATTACATATGAAGAGTTTATTTCCAAAATGCTATATCCATAATGTTTCACATTTGTGTTTTTTCTCAAAAATGATTGCTTATGGGTACCTTCACGTGTGTGTGTAAAAAAACAAAATGTATGGATATATATATACATTATTTAGTTGGAATGGAATGTTATGCTGTATATTTGACAGGTACAGTGCAGTATTCAGACCCCTTGACCTTTTCCAAATTTTGTAACGTTATAACTTTATTCTAAAATTGATTGAAATATTTTTTTCCCTCATCAATCTACACATAATTGCCCATAATGACAAAGTAAAAACTGTTTTTTAGAATTTCTTTGCAAATGTATTTAAATAAAAAAACAGAAATACTACATTTACATGAGTATTCAGACCCTTTACTCAGTACTTTGCTGAAGCACCTATGGCAGAGTCTTCTTAGATAGGACGCTACAAGCTTGGCACACCTGTATTTGGGGAGTTTCTCCCATTCTTCTCTGCAGATCCTCTCAAGCTCTGTCAGGTTGGATGGGAAGTGTCGCTGCACAGCTATTTTCAGGTATCTCCAGAGATGTTAAATCGGGATCTAGTCCAAACTCTAGTTGGTCCACTAAAGGACATTCAGAGACTTTTCCCAAAACCACTCCTGTCTTATCTTGGCTGTGTGCTTAGGGTCATTGTTCTGTTGGAAGGTGAACCTTCGCCCCAGTCTGAGGTCCTGAGCGCTCTGGAGCAGGTTTTCATCAAGGATCTCTATGTACTTTGCTCCGTTCAGCTTTCCCTCGATTTTGACTAGTCTCTCAGTCATTGCTGCTGAAAAACATCGCCACCACATGATGCTGCCACCACCATGCTTCATCGTAGGGATGGTACCATGTTTCCTGCAGACGTGACGCTTGGCATTCAGGCTGAAGAGTTCATTCTTGGTTTCATCACTCCAGAGAATCTTGTTTCTCATGGCCTGAGAGTCTTTAGGTGCCTTTTGGCAAACTCCAAGTGGGCTGTCATGTGCCTTTTACTGAGGAGTGGCTTCCGTCTGGCCACTCTACAATAGATGCCTGATTGGTAGAGTGCTGCAGAGTTGTTTGTACTTCTGGAATGTTCTCCCATCTCCACAGAGGAACTCTAAAGCTCTGTCAGAGTGACCATCAGGTTCTTGGTCACCTTCCTGACCAAGGCTCTTCTCCCCTGATTGCTCAGTTTGGCTGGGCAGCCAGCTCTAGGAAGAGTCTTGGTGGTACCAGACATTTTCCAAATAAGAATGATGGAGGCCAATGTGTTTTTGGAGACCTTCAATGTTGTAGATGTCACGTTTTGACCTTAGTTCTGTTATTATATCTTTGTTTTAGTATGGTCAGGGCGTGAGTTGGGTGGGTTGTCTATGTTCGTTTTTCTATAATTTGAGATTTCTGAGTTCGGCCGAGTATGGTTCTCAATCAGAGGTAGCTGTCAATCGTTGTCCCTGATTGAGAATCATACTTCGGTAGCCTGGGTTTCACTTTTGAGTTGTGGGTGTTTATTTTCCGTGTTTGTGCCACACAGGGCTGGTTTGTTTGTTTCATGTTGTTTGTTTTGTATTTTGTAGTGTTCAGTTTTTCTTATTAAAGTATGGCCCCTTACCACGCTGCAAATTGGTCCGATCTATCTTACTCCTCATCAGAGGAAGACGACGAACATTACAGTAGAAATGTTTTGGTACCATTCCCCACATCTAGGCCTCACCACAATCCTATCTCGGAACTCTACGACAATTCCTTCGACCTCATGGCTTGGTTTTTGCTCTGACATGCACTGTCAACTGAGGGACCTTATATAGACAGGTATGTGCCTTGCCAAATCATGTCTAATCAATTAAATTTACCACAGGTGGACTCCAATCAAGTTGTAGAAACATCTCAAGGATGATCAATGAAAACAGAATGCACCTGAGCTCAATTTTAAATCTCATGAACACTTATATAAATGAAGTATTTCTATTTATGAATTAGCGACATTTTCTAAAAACCTGTTTGGCTTTGTCATTATGGGGTATTGTGTTTAGATTGATGAGGGATAAAAATGATTTAATACTTTTTAGAAAAAGGCTGTAACATAACAAAATGTGGAAAAGTTAAGGGGTCTGAATACTTCCCGAATGCACTGTCTCACCTAGCAATCTTAAGATAAATGCACTTACTGTAAGTCACTCTGGATAAGAACATCTGCTAAATGACTCAGATGTAAAATGTAAATGTTTTACAAACAGATTTCATATTATTGTAAAAAAAATTATATAATATTGATGTCCTAAATCATGTCCTGTATTATTTCGTTGAAATATCAATGTAAACAACATTGATTTAACCAGTGTGTTCCCAGTGGGAAGTGATAGGTTTGAAGCAAATACATGTCTGTCATTGATCAACCCCATGCCATGATTAGATAGTGAAAAAACACACATCTTTCATAATGTCTTTAAACAATAAAAGCTAATTTACCAATATTTCTGAAAACTGATATATAGCGATGTATTGCAAAGTAAATTGACCATCAGCAGGCAGGGAAAAGCTGCAAATAGTTCCTTTTCATCTTTACCATCATAACATTCCTATTCATTGTCACTATCACCATAACTCACTGTCCTGATGAGTTGTGGCTGATGGGCACATTGTATAGGCCTACACTATAAACTGAGGTTAACTAGACATAATTTGGCTCTGTGGTTGTCTAACCATTACATCTGCTTCTAATGTTCCACTCAGCATTTTCTAACCACATGAATTAAACTGCATCATTTCCATAAATGTTTTAATTTCCCTATTGGACCTTTAGACAGTGAATTTGCAGTGCCACCATTGTTCTCACTGTCTGTAGTACTGTCTCACACTGTACCACGAAGCATCCGCAACGCTGGCGACATACATCTCTCAAATAAGCTGAGACACAAACACAAACCTTCAATTTTTTACTTTACCGAAAATGTTACCTATTGTACATCTGCAGGCCATAGATAGACAAGTCCTTAAACTGGGGGTGTTGAGACATTTCAACTGTGTTTAAAAGGAAGAATGGGCATAATTTACATATATTGTTTAGAAACAGAAAGGCTGTTGACCAATAGTTTGTGCAACACTTGCATTGACACAGATTCTCCAGACACTGGCATTGCGATAGAGCTGAACAGCTCCAGGTTGCAACACAAATGACTCATCTCACTCTCTTACAAGTGTACTATGGCTCCTTAGTATGTAGGACACTTCAAATATCACTGGTTTGATAGGCTGTCATTGACAATCGCATTCCTTTTAATCAGTGTGTATACCTTTCAAACCCATTGAATCATATTTGATTGAGAAAAGAGACAGAACAGCACAATGCTGCCAATGGTTGTGATCACAGACAAACTCACGCACATAAGCATGCACACACGTACGTACACACTCAGGCACACACACACTGTCCGATACCATTCAAAATGTTACCATTAGACATCAGTTACATCAGTCAGGCTATTCTGAGGCAGGTATAGATATGTTTCCCTAAGACTCACTCTGACTCAATAGTATTCACCAGTATACACTGAGATACATCTTCACTTCCTATGTCTGTTTTGTTCGGAGACAGGGCTAGCCTAGCCATGCTGGAATGTCTATGAGGTCATAGACTCACACACAGAAATCATACTCTGTGAGTCACTGTATAATTGCCTGGGGAAATGAGGGAAGAGACCAGAGGATCCCATAATAAATTGACATGGTGTGTTTTTGAATGTATCCACATTCTCATTTTTTTTTTCAATCAATCTCAGCTGCTGACATGATAATTTTTCAGTTCTATCTATTGTTCAGTTGCTTTATCTGGATAGGTTATAGTCCACAATGGATTTTCTCTCCTTAGTCTGAGTAATGGTGATGGTGGTGTTTTGAACAAATAATGTTGTCCCACACACACACACACACACACACACACACACACACACACACACACACACACACACACACACCCCTAACTGGACCCTGGGAACTGTTTTATAGTAGCCATCCCAATCCTTTACTTTTCTTTAGTTAAAAAAATACAGTAGGTACATCTAGACTAGAGTGTCTGTCATCCTCAACCCATAAAGAGTGGACTTGCTTCCATAGAGCCGCGTTTGCCTGGCTACACATCCACATCACTCCGGTCAACTGACGTTTCTTTGTAACGATCGATGGAGCAGCGAAATTAAATTCAGGGTGAGTCGTCAGGCAAGCGTTTCGTTGCACTCACGTCCCTCCCATTCAGTCAACTCTGTACGAGGCGGGCAGTCAAGCGTCTTCATAGCGCAAATCCCCATCACACGTCAGAGACGACATCATTATTTAAGGTTGAATCAAGTAGGGAAGAAAGTTTTGCGACAGACAGTGTTGCCAAGCAGCTCCGAGGTAGTGGACCTGGTTATTTCGCCCAGTTTATCGCCCAGTTCTTACGGATACTATTTTTATAGATCAGCAATGCCCCACACCGTGACATTGAATGGACCCTCACCTTGGGGTTTTCGACTGGTCGGTGGAAGGGACTTCAGTACACCGTTAACTATTTCGAGGGTATGTAAATGTATTCCCATGTATTTATTCTCATGTCGAAATAGGATTGCTTTACCCTCATAATGCGTTTGGGCTAATGTCTTTCATCTAGCCTAATTTGGCACCACCGCATAGGGTACTAGGGGGTAACTAGCCCCACCTAAGAACAATGTCTAATTGCTGACACAAAAAAAGCAACGTTTGGAAAAAAATTGGTATGTGGTTAGGCAAATAAACTATAAAGGGAAATAAATAGCTACAGTTTACACTTTCTTTGTTTTTTCATGAAATGTTGTTTTAGAAAAGGGGCATTTAAAAAAATAATTTCTAAGTAAAACTGATTAAATGGATTTTAACACACTTGTGTGAAACCCTATGCCATAATCTTCTACCGGGGTAAATCATTGGAATGGAATATAAATAATACCATTAAATGACATTTAATAACAATAACTTAACTCAGTGTAACATTGATGTGGCAACTCTCTTATGCTCTGCTATTGCACGATTGTAATTTGTACCTGTAGGTCACAAGTAAAGCTATCCCTAGTAAAATTGGAGCACAACTCATGAGCCCACATCCTGCACTGCTCACACCTTATCCAGTCCCCACTTGTGACTGAAAACAGGGGGAGAGATGCCAATAGAAAAGCTCTCTCTTAAAAATGTAGGTAGCTATCTAGCTATATGACATAAAATACTTTGTAAAATAGCCAAAAGGCTATAAAGTTGCATTAACTGTAAAGCTATCCGTCACCAATGGAAACATTTACAACTGAAATTAAGTTGTGTTATCTTTTTTAATGTAGTTTACCTCAGACGATCTGGAAATAAGATTGCTAGCTAGTACTCCTAGCATATTATGCTAACTAGCTAGCTGGCTAGCATTTACTGCTAGTGAAGTTGCTAGCTAGCAAGTTAGCATAAACTAGTGCTAACTGGGCTAGTCATTTTCTAAATGACAGTTATAAACAGGGCTAGTTGGGGTGTGTGTGTGTCTTAAAGCTTTGCTTCTTGTACATTAAAAACAAGTTATAAATCTAACCTCATTGGAATATATCTGCAAAAAAATTGATCAGCTTATCGCAAAATTGTTTTGTTGAAATATCTCCAAAAGTTGTGATGACACAGAGGACATTTTCTGTTAAGCAAGACCAGTAATTTTGGAACATCCTATGGTCTTTATATGAATTACAGGGGGGCAGTTACCCCAGGGGGCTAGTTACCGTCTACTACCCTAATTGTGAATTCAGATGGCTATTTGCCATGGAATAATACCAAAATGTATACAGATGGGGATCCATGTAATGCTTACCAGTCTAATGATCTAATGCACTCCTTCAAATTGAATAATAGAATATTAGTTTACATTTCTCAAGTTCTCCATTTTCTGATCCACTTGTTTAAATTTAATAATGGAAAACTGTTTTAAAATTTAAAAAATTCTACACTGTAAAATTGAGATTTTAATCGTTTTCAATTTTATTTTATCGTTTGTAAAATATATATATTTTTATTGGTGTGGCTGGGGAAACGTATGCTTTCTAAGTATGTGGTTCATTTGGACACTACCACTTCAGTTTGGGGGAGATTAGCCTTGCCTACACTATACAATAAAGTGGTAAATTAATGTGGTCCTTGGAGGCGAAGTTACACACACCAGATATCCCCAAAGTAATGCTATGCCATTCTAATGGCCATGGTCAGGCCACCAAATGGAGTTTACTCTCTTCTTACTGTCACTGACTGGGAACACATGGAGTTGTGTGCATCGGTCCTTGCAGGCTGCCCTTCAAATTCGCTACCATGTTATCCTTAATCCCCTGTGCCTATACCAACACTTTGCATAGAGAGTCTAACAGCTAGGCCTAGCCTATTGTGTTGAAACGAAAGGTTAATTTACAAACCAGTGCAAAATGGCATGGTCTTTTATGTACATTTCCAGGGAAGTAGCCTCATAGGTCTAGGTTTATTATCTTGTTAATGTAGCCGAATGCACAGATTGCATCGAGAAGAATTGTGAGTCCCTGTCTGGCTCTCGGGCTACCCCCGAACCATTGTGATGGAAGACACCTTGCAGCCTGCATAGCCACATCTGAGACAGCAATTTTACGGTCCATTATCATAGCCTGTTATAGGTCTAGAGTTGACACTAGCCTCTATACAATGATCAAGTAGCCTAAGTTTGCGGTATAGCTGAGACAAATGCAAGCCTATAATGGAGACTATGCCCCTGTTTTGAGATAACCTGTGCATCCTTCATTCGTCCCATCCTTGAAGACATCACCGATAGATGTGTGAAAGGAGATATTACGCTAGGCTACCAACCAAGTCATGTCGGACCAGTGATTAGACTATGATCATTGCTCATCATTGATCTAATATATACTGTATATTTAGATCAATGATTATTTCAAGAATGGGAGAATCCACCCATGAATATATTTAAACGGCGCCTATATGCTGCTTTGTAGGAGTGATCCATGAGTTGCCTCTCCTTCCACAGACACTTAAAATCCCTGCTTCTCTTCTCTCGCAGCTGTTGGATAGGGAGACAGGCCTATAATGCCGATATGCTATAGTCTAATTTACTTTCACTTGCCCACTTTAACCTACTGTTAGTCTACGGGTTATGGGTACTCAATCTAGTGGACGGCTATAGGTTTAATCTTGGATTATAATGGGCTGCAAAATAGCGGTGTTGTAGAAAATTTGGAGGGCAGCTCGACATCGGACATATACACACTCATAGCTCCTGGTCTCCAGGATCACAAGAAAATTAACCTACAGTCGTTAGAAGGATATTTGCCAGGGGGATACTGTTAATAAAGCACCATGGATAAGGTCCTTAGTTTCTTTTGCATACAGATGTTTTGTTCCCCCCTATTCTGAACTTCCCTCTCGTCATAGAGACCAAGCTGTTAGACTTTTTAAGCTACTGTAGTCTATGCAAGGTATTTGTCGAGGCTACGCAGCAGAACTATGCAGCGAATATGGAGGGCAGACTGACAGGGGCTCAGTCCCAGGTCTCTTCACGGTCAGTGACAGTGCCAAGAGAATATCTTCATTTGGATGTGCTCATCGTGTATAATGTCCATTTTGTGTGTACGCCTGCAGTCTGAAGTTGCCAGGGGGAAACTTGGTGTGTGTGTGCACAGGGACACCTGTTGTTGCAACACAATCTCGCACTCAATTCTTGCAAATATGTACGAAGTATTTCAGCAGATTTTGTGCATTAAGGGGGCAAACTTCAGAATAATCTTTTGAAAGTTTTTGGAGCAACGCATTTTGGGCAATGGTGTTCTTTGTTTGTGTCCCACACTTATTTATATTAAGAAACAAGCGTGTTTACAACCCAATATTGTTAATCAACCAGGTTGTCACTGAAATACATATAGTAGCTTTACATTTCTATTTTTGATTATTAATGCCAATGCTCTTTTTCATTCTTGTTTTTGCTTAATACTTTGGGATACTGGTGCTATGTCGAATTTTATGAGGGTTGCCAGATTGGATTTTTTTGTTACGATGAAGATATTTGATTGGGGAATGGGGATGCATTTTCATGTTGCGAAATTAATTCATCAATAAATGTGGGGAAACAGAAGACTTACAAAAGAAATCTGCTTGGTTTTAATTCCCCTGGTGTACCTGCATGGTATTTGCAACTATAACAAGTTGGTACTATGATCAACTATCAATATCATTGCAGTTAAACAGGTTAATGTAAAATAATATATTATGTTGGCTTGCACTTACGACACTTCCAAGGCCGTGTCATGATGATTATTACGGTTGTGTCAATCATGTTATATACTTAAGCTGTTGTAACAAGGTATATGCCAGCATTGTTGGCCTACTGCCTCTGCCCAGAGGCCTACTGCCTCCGCCCAGAGGCCCACTGCCTCCGCCCAGAGGCCTACTAGGCTTTCACGACAACGGCCATTAGAGCTCACTTTGCCACGCATGAGCCCTGGTTCGCGTCCCTTTTGCAGCTTTCACTTTCTTCTTCCACACTGATGGCAGGGTTGGGATCACGTCCAGCTCACGTCTAGTTATGTGATCTAGTTGTGGGAAGCATTCTGTTTTTCAACATTGTGTTGGGTGTTATTGCATTGATATATCTAGTGAGAAATGGATAAGCAACAATGGGCGTTACGGATTGAAGCAGTCACTACAGGTGTGATCAAGCCTTACATCAAAGTTTCCTGAAGCTGAATAGAAAGTGCTATGCCCTGACCAGTTATTCAGAAGAAAATCCTCTGTGAATGTCTTATTTAAATAAGTACACTAACCAGTGTGGACCCAAAACAAACACATTCTACACATTTACAAACAACCTATTTCAAGTGTTATTACAACCATGGTGTTCTTTTGTTACTGAAGCTTATACATCTAATAATCTGACAATGATCCACATCATATCAGACAAATAATGTAAGTGCAGCAAAAAATCCTTTTTGTAGAATGCAAACCAGTAATATGAATCACAGTTGATCCATCCTGTTCTGATCTAATGAGATGGATGTAGGATTTTCTATGGCCTTGAATCGAGGACTTTCCCAGTTATAAAGTTCTTGAAATTTTCCAGATTGACTGACCTTCAGACTTTAACATAATGATGGACTGTTATTTCTCTTTGCTTATTTGAGCTGTTCTTGCCATAATATGGACTTGGTATTTTACCAAACAGGGCTATTTTTTCTTTCTTTATTTCACCTTTATTTAACCATGTAGGCCAGTTGAGAACAAGTTCTCATTTACAACTGCGTCCTGGCCAAGATAAAGCAAAGCAGTGCGACACAAACAACAACACAGAGTTACACATGGAATAAAAAAAACATACACTCAATTAAACAATAGAGAAAGTCTGTATACAGGGTGTGCAAATCAGGTAAAATAAGGGAGGTAAGGCAATAAATAGGCCATAGTGGCAAAATAATTACAATTTAGCAATTAAACACTGGAGTGATAGATGTGCAGAAGGTGAATGTGCAAGTAGAGATACTGGGGAGCAAAAATAAATAAATAAATAATTAACAGTATGGGGATGAGGTAGTTGGTTGGGCTATTTACAGATGAGCTATGTACAGGTGCAGTGATCTGTGAGCTGCTCTGACAGCTGGTGCTAAAAGCTAGTGAGGGAGGTAAGAGTTTTTGCAGTTAGTTCCAGTCATTGGTAGCAGAGAACTGCGGTGATCTGTGACCTGGTCTGACAGCTGATGCTTAAATTTATTGAGGGAGATATGAGTCTCCCGCTTCAGTGATTTTTGCAATTCGTTCCAGTCATTGGCAGCAGAGAACTGGAAGGAAAAGTGGCCAAAGGAAGAATTGGCTTTGAGGGTGACCAGTGACATATACCTGCTGGAGAGCGTTCTACAGGTGGGTGCTGCTATGTTGACCAGTGAGCTGAGATAAGGTGGGGCTTTACCAAGCAAAGACTTATAGATGACCTGGAGCTAGTGGGTTTGGCGACGAATATGAAGCGAGGGCCAGACAACGAGACCATACAGGTCGCAGTGGTGGGTAGTATGGGGCTTTGGTGACAAAACGGATGGCACTGTGATGGACTGCATCTAATTTGCTGAGTAGAGTGTTGGAGGCTATTTTGTAAATGACATCACTGAAGTCAAGGATCGGTAGGATAGACAGTTTTATGAGGGTATGTTTGGCAGCATGTGTGAAGGATGCATTGTTGCAAAATAGGAAGCTTATTCTAGATTTAAGTTTGGATTGGAGATGCTTAATGTGAGTCTGGAAGGAGTTTACAGTCTAACCAGACACCTAGATATTTATAGTTGTCCACATTTTCTAAGTCAGAACCATCCAGTGGAGCGATGCTAGGCGGGCGGGCAGGTGCAGGCAGCGATCGTTGAAGAGCATGCATTTAGTTTTACTTGCATTTAAAAGCAGTTGGAGGCCACAGAAGGAGAGTTGTATGGCATTGAAGCTCATTTGGAGGTTTGTTAACACAGTGTCCCAAGAAAAGCCAGAAGTTTACAGAATGGTGTTGTCTGCGTAGAGGTGGATCAGAGAATCACCAGCAGCAAGAGCGACATCATTGATGTGTACAGACAAAATAGTCGGCCCGAGAATTTAACCCTGTGGCATCCCCATAGAGACTGCCAGAGGTCCGGACAACAGTCCCTTCGATTTGATACATTGAACTCTGTCTGAGAAGCAGTTGGTAAACCAGGCAAGGCAGTCATTTGAGTGTGGTGGTTGACAGAGTCGAAAGCCTTGGCCAGGTCGATGAATACAGCTGCACAGTATTGTCTCTTATCGATGGTGGTTATGATATCATTTAGGACCTTGAGCGTGGCTGAGGTGCACCCATGACCAGCTCGGAAACCAGATTGCATAGCGGAGAAGGTACGGTGGAATTCGAAATGGTTAGTGATCCGTTAACTTGGCTTTCGAAGACCTTAGAAAGGCAAGGTAGGATAGATATAAGTCTGTAGCCGTTTGAGCCTAGACTGTCTCCCCTTTGAAGAGGGGGATGACCGCGGCAGCTTTCCAATCTTTGGGGATCTCAGACGATATGAAAGAGAGGTTGAACAGTCTTGTAATAGGGGTTGCAACAATTTCGGCAGATCATTTTAGAAAGAGAGGGTCCAGATTGTCTAGCACAGCTGATCTGTAGGGGTCCAGATTTTGCAGCTCTTTCAGAACAGCAGCTATCTGGATTTGGGTGAAGGAGAAATGGGGGAGGTTTGGGCTAGTTGCCGTTGGGGGTGCAGGGCTGTTGACTGGGGTAGGGGTAGCCAGGTGGAAAGCATGGCCAGCCGTAGAAAAATGCTTATTGATATTCTCAATTATCGTGGATTTATCGGTGATGACAGTGTTTCCTAGCCTCAGTGCAGTGGGCTGATGGGAGGAGGTGCTCTTATTTTCCATGGACTTTACAGTGTCCCAGAGCTTTTTGTAGTTTGTGCTACAGGATACCAATTTCTGTTTGAAAAAGCTAGCCTTTGCTTTCATAACTGCCTGTGCATATTGGTTCCTAACTTCCCTTCTGTATACCACCCCTACCTTGGCTCAAAAATGAACTTTTAACAAGGCACACCTGTTAATTGAAATCATTCCAGGTGTCTACCTCATGATGCTGGTTGATATAATGCCAAGAGCATGCGAAGATGTCATCAAGGCAAAGGGTGGCTTCTTTGAACAATCTCAAATATTAAACACGTTTTTGGTCACTACATGATTCTATGTGGGTTTTCATAGTTTTGATGTCTTCACTATTATACTACAATGTAGAAAATAGTACAAATAAAGAAAAACCCTTGAATAAGTAGGTGTTCTAAAACATTTGACCTTAGTGTATCTGTTTTTTTCTCTCCAATCTGGCAACCCTCATAAAACTCGACATAGCCTTGTATAAAATGCCTTACGAAACAAATGGTGGAATGTACACTAAAAAGTGAGGACCTTATATTAAAAGCATTTAGAAGAAAATGGTGTAATGTAGGCTCCACGAAAAATGAAATGCTATAATATTATAACTATTTTGGTGACAACCTGGTTGATTAACAATATTGGGCTGTTAACCCATTTGTTTCTTTATATAAATACATGTGGGAGACAAAAAAGGCAGTGTAGAAGACCATTGCACATTGTGCATTGCTCTAATAACTTTCAAAAGATTGTTCCGAAGTTTTTCACCCCCAAAATCATTTTCCTATGAATGAAGTAGCACGAAAATTGGTGTATTTTTCGACAAATTCAGTCGCACAAAAATGTGTCTTTTCACACCAATTAAGCCACACAAAAATGCACCAAATCTGTTGAAATACTTTTTGTACATATTTGCATGAATTGAGTGTGAGATTGTGTTGCAACTGTCCACCAGCTCATGCTTCAAAATGTATTGAAGTGTGCCATACTCACCACTTTGTGTCGTTATGGCTGCTGTTTGTTAGCCCAAACACCCACAAAGTCTGAATCTATTAGGTGTTCTGTTCACTTTCCATTTATTATACAATTTGAAGTGGTGAGGCCCTCTCGCATGGGAAAGTAGCCTAGTGTTGAATGAAGTGTAGCGTGCTGCCATGCTTTCATTGTGAATTGTGACCATTACCACATAATTCTGCTCTGTCAAGAAGTCCCAAACAAACCTGCTACATTTTTGCTACATGACACAGGACCGACTGTCTATGTTGGCATATCTGTTGTACTTTTTTCAACACCCACATTATGATGAGGCTACTAACAAGACAATAGCTTACTGTGGGGGTCAAATTATATCAATATCATATGCTTTAATACAGTATAATATCAATTTATAATACTATATAATATATATATTTATACATTTTCATAACTCACTAAAAGCTCATCAACAACCTTACTTTACCTCAAAATATGAGTCATATGGGTCAATTTCTAAGGTTCTGAAAGTCAGGGGGCCAGCAGGGGACTTGGCATTAGCCAATAGTCAGTCAGGGTAAACAGTTGTGGCGTCCTGGAGTGTGCCGGGCGTTGACATTTGTTTTTCATCAGAGATTGTGGTGCTACTGAGGGATTCCAGGTGTTGTCTCAGCTGCAAGCCTCCAGACTCTTTAACTACCACTGCAACCATGGGTGTAATTGTTAGATTCACAAGGGGAGACTGACTCAAGTTCACTTGAAATAGCATCTTTCATGTTCTAGGCCAGATATTCCCAAACTGGGAATATCTTCACATTTTCAAACCATCCATTTATATTTTCCGACGGGGCTAAACATTTGGGGGAGGTTTTTTTCTCCCCGTGTAGCCTCGTTTCACTGGAAAAAAAAACAAATGAAACTATCTAGTGTTCAGAAAAATAACAACACAATGTCAAATAGAGGAAGAATAATTAACATCCAATCGCATTAACCGTTACTCGCTCACTGGAATTCCACTAACGGTCCGTATGTAGCCAAACGTAGCTGCTGCTCATTCCGTTTGCTCGATAATGGATAAATGGTAAAACAAAAAAAAGTAAGGTCCGCGCCCATAGAGACACATACCAGCTCTACTGGTATTACTGCTACTACCAGCGGTACTACACCTGCACCTGTCGATGACACAAGTTGTTCTGCTTCCACGAGCACGTCCAATACTAGCATCAGTAATTCTACGTTTGTTTTTAGCCCAGCTAGTATGGACACTGACAGTTGTGAATCTGATGCAGCCGAAGAGCTACTGCCCACTTACCCGGGAAAGCACAGAACAACAGACAGGGATGTTGGACCAATGAAGAGGATGAGAACTACATTGATTTGGGTTCACTTATGTTAAGAGTTGTGCCTTTCCTCAGCCACAGTGTGTTATATGTTCAAGTTCAAGTACTATCTCCCAACTGGATGAAACCTTCACTCGTGTGCAGACATTTAGAAAGAAAACATGCCAATTTGAAAAATTATCCACGGGAGTTTTTTGAGTGAGAATTAAGACGATTTTTGAGTAGTAAGACATGTATAAAAGCAACAGATACCAGATAAGAAGGGGCTAGAAGTGTTTTACAGGGTGAACCACCATATAAGGAGGACTTAATTCTTCCTGCTGCCGCGGATATGGCTGGGACAATCCTGGGGGAAAAGGCCAAAAAACTATACAGACAATGCCTTCGTCAAACAACACTGTTTCATGACGTATCAGTGACATGCCAGGAGATTTTGAAACAATTACTGCTTCAATGCAAGCCAGTCAAATCAAATCAAATCAAATTTATTTATATAGCCCTTTGTACATCAGCTGATATCTCAAAGTGCTGTACAGAAACCCAGCCTAAAACCCCAAACAGCAAGCAATGCAGGTGTAGATGCACGGTGGTTAGGAAAAACTCCCTAGAAAGGCCAAAACCTAGGAAGAAACCTAGAGAGGAACCAGGCTATGTGGGGTGGCCAGTCCACTTCTGGCTGTGCCGGGTAGAGATTATAACAGTACTCCAGATATAACAAACTGACCCTTGCCCCCCAACACATAAACTACTGCAGCATAAATACTGGAGGCTGAGACAGGAGGGACCAGGAGACACTGTGGTCCCACCCGAGGACACCCCCGGACAGGGCCAAACAGGAAGGATATAACCCCACCCACTTTGCCAAAGCACAGCCCCCACACCACTAGAGGGATATCTTCAACCACCAACTTACCATCCTGAGACAAAGCTGAGTATAGCCCGCAAAGATCTCCGCCATGGCACAACCCAAGGGGGGGGCGCCAACCCAGACAGGATGACCACATCAGTGAATCAACCCACTCAGGTGACGCACCCCCTCCAGGGACGGCATGAGAGAGCCCCAGTAAGCCAGTGACTCAGCCCCTGTAACAGGGTTAGAGGCAGAGAATCCCAGTGGAAAGAGGGGAACCGGCCAGGCAGAGACAGCAAGGGTGGTTCGTTGCTCCAGAGCCTTTCCGTTCACCTTCCCACTCCTGGGCCAGACTACACTCAATCATATGACCCACTGAAGAGATGAGTCTTCAGTAAAGACTTAAAGGTTGAGACCGAGTTTGCGTCTCTGACATGGGTAGGCAGACCGTTCCATAAAAATGGAGCTCTATAGGAGAAAGCCCTGCCTCCAGCTGTTTGCTTAGAAATTCTAGGGACAATTAGGAGGCCTGCGTCTTGTGACCGTAGCGTACGTGTAGGTATGTACGGCAGGACCAAATCAGAGAGATAGGTAGGAGCAAGCCCATGTAATGCTTTGTAGGTTAGCAGTAAAACCTTGAAATCAGCCCTTGCTTTGACAGGAAGCCAGTGTAGGGAGGCTAGCACTGGAGTAATATGATCAAATTTTTTGGTTCTAGTTAGGATTCTAGCAGCCGTATTTAGCTCTAACTGAAGTTTATTTAGTGCTTTATCCGGGTAGCCGGAAAGTAGAGCATTGCAGTAGTCTAACCTAGAAGTGACAAAAGCATGGATTAATTTTTCTGCATAATTTTTGGACAGAAAGTTTCTGATTTTTGCAATGTTACGTAGATGGAAAAAAGCTGTCCTTGAAATGGTCTTGATATGTTCTTCAAAAGAGAGATCAGGGTCCAGAGTAACGCCGAGGTCCTTCACAGTTTTATTTGAAATGACTGTACAACCATTAAGATTAATTGTCAGATTCAACAGAAGATCTCTTTGTTTCTTGGGACCTAGAACAAGCATCTCTGTTTTGTCTGAGTTTAAAAGTAGAAAGTTTGCTGCCATCCACTTCCTTATGTCTGAAACACATGCTTCTAGCGAGGGCAATTTTGGGGCTTCACCATGTTTCATTGAAATGTACAGCTGTGTGTCATCCGCATAGCAGTGAAAGTTAACATTATGTTTTCGAATAACATCCCCAAGAGGTAAAATATATAGTGAAAACAACAGCGGTCCTAAAACGGAACCTTGAGGAACACCGAAATTTACAGTTGATTTGTCAGAGGACAAACCATTCACAGAGACAAACTGATATCTTTCCGACAGATAAGATCTAAACCAGGCCAGAACTTGTCCGTGTAGACCAATTTGGGTTTCCAATCTCTCCAAAAGAATGTGGTGATCGATGGTATCAAAAGCAGCACTAAGGTCTAGGAGCACGAGGACAGATGCAGAGCCTCGGTCCGATGCCATTAAAATGTCATTTACCACCTTCACAAGTGCCGTCTCAGTGCTATGATGGGGTCTAAAACCAGACTGAAGCATTTCGTATACATTGTTTGTCTTCAGGAAGGCAGTGAGTTGCTGAGCAACAGCCTTTTCTAAGATTTTTGAGAGGAATGGAAGATTCGATATAGGCCGATAGTTTTTTATATTTTAGTGAATTCTATTTTAGTGAATTCTATGCGTTATAGCTGGATGACGGACAATGTCAAATGTGATATAGTTTGGTGTGCAATTACGCAGGTACTTTCCCGAAACGGATGACACAAACAACTGGATTCGTTATCCCTTTCATGTCCTGCCTCCAGTCCACTTACCGATATCTGAACAAGAGAGCCTCATCGATATTGCAACAAGCGGTTCTGTGAAAATTTAATGTCCACTGCCATATTTCTGGATTGGGCTGCTCTCAGAGTATCCTGCCTTGGCAAATTGCTCTGTTAAGACACTGATGCCCTTTGCAACCACGCACTGTACCTATCTGCCCTCACTAGCATGAAAACTAAATACAGGCACAGACTGTGTGGAAAATGATTTAAGACTGAGACTCTCTCCAATACAACCCAACATTGCAGAGTTATGTGCATCCTTTCAAGCACACCCTTCCCATTAAACCGTGGTGAGTTATTCACTATTATCGATGAACAAATAAAGTTTTATATGTAAGATGGTCCAATAAAGAGTAAAATTATTGATTATTATTTATTTGTGCCCTGGTTCTATAAGAGCTCTTTGTCACTTCCCACGAGCTGGGTTGTGACAAAAAACTCACACTCATTCTTATGTTTAATAAATGTATCGTAAAGTGTGTGTGTGGCAGGCTTACAATGATGGCAACAAAACAACATTTGAGAGTGCGCTGACCCTGTTGCTAGAGGGGGTACGCAGCTCGAGGTTGAATGTTTGAAGGGGTACGGGACTATACAAATTTGGGGACTACTGATCTAGGCCATTGACATCCTTGCTTAGCGTACATAAAAATTGCTTTCAAGGGTTTACAGTACCATGACTTTGTCCAGTGCAAATGCTGATCATCTGATATCATGCTTGTGGATTTTATTGTACCAAGACATTATTAGACAAGGCTTTCTCAGAAAAACTTCCTTAGTCCAGTTAGACCCATACCCAAACTGCATCGCTGGCACTATAAAAAGTCACTGGTGGCATCCCAAATGACACCCTATTCCTTATGTGGTGCACTACATTTGATCAGGGCCCATAGGGATCTGGTCAAAACTAGTGCACTATGGGAATAGGGTGTGATTTGGGACGTACCCACTGACGAATCACAGGGTGGCAGGTAGCCTAGCGATTAGGAGCGTTGGGCCTGTAACCAAAAGGTTTGCTGGTTCAATTCCCCTAGGTGAAAAATCTGTCGATGTGCACTTGAGCAAGGCACAATAATGGCTGATCTCTGACCCCTCTCTCCATTCCATTGTTTCCGCAACCTCACCATAACAAGAAAAGTTTTAAATGTGTTCTATCCTCTTGTTGCATTGAGTCTCTAGTGACTCTTGTCAAGCAATAAAGTTTAAAGAGTGGGATATGCAAAAAACACATTTCCAAATCTCACTTGTACATGTGTGAAATATGACAAATGTAAGCACCTAACATCTTATCTACAGTGCTTAAAATAACATCAGATCCACTCCATATCAAATCAAATCAAAGTTTATTCGTCACTTGCTCTGAATACAACAGGTGTAGACCTTGCAGTGAAATGCTTACCATAACACACAATGAAAGTGTCTAATGTAGTCATCTCCAATGTAAAAAACAACCCATGATAGAGGTAAGGAATCCAGCTTGGAATCCAGCTTGGATCGAGGCACAGTTTGGGGGAATGGTACCAAAAAATGTCTGCAGCATTGAAGGTCCCCAAGAACACAGTGGCCTCCATCATTCTGGGGCGGCAGGGTAGCCTAGTGGTTAGAGCGTTGGACTAGTAACCGAAAGGTTGCAAGTTCGAATCCCCAAGCTAACAAGGTACAAATCTGTCGTTCTGCCCCTGAACAGGCAGTTAACAAAACTGGGCAACCGGGGGAGAAGGGCCTTGGTCAGGGAGGTGACCAAGAACCCGATGATCACTCTGACAAAGCTCTAGAGTTCTTCTGTGGAGATGGGAGAACCTTCCAGAAGGACAACCTTCTCTGCAGCACTCCAACAATCAGGCCTTTTTGTAGAGTGACCAAACGGTAGTCACTCCCCAGTAAAAGGCCCACTTGGAGTTTGCCAAAAGGCACCTAAATACTCTTAGACCATGAGAAACAAGACTCTCTGGTCTGATGAAACCAAGATTGAACTCTTTGGCCTGAATGCCAAGTATAACGTCTGGAGGATGGTGGTGGCAGCATCATGCTTTGAGGATGTTTTTCAGCGGCAGGGACTGGGAGACAAGTCAGGATCGAGGGAAAGATGAACAGAGCAAAGTACAGAGAGATCCTTGATGAAGACTTGCTCCAGAGCGCTCAGGACCACGGACTTGGGTGAAGGCTCACCTTCCAACAGGACAACGACCCTAAGCACACAGCCAAGACAACGCAGGAGTGGCTTCGGGACAAGTCTCTGAATGTCCTTGAGTGGCCCAGCCAGAGCCCGGACATGAACCCAATTGAACAGCTCTGGAGAGATGTGAAAATTGCTTTGTAGCAATGCTCCCCATCCAACCTGACAGAGCTTGAGACGACCTGCAGAAAAGAATTGGAGAAACTCCCCAAATACACCTGTGCCAAGCTTGTAGCGTCATACCCAAGAAGACTCAATGCTGTAATCGCTGCCAAAAGTGCTTCAACAAAGTATTGAGTAAAGGGTATGAATATTTATGTAAATGTGATGTGTCAGTTTTTATTTTTAATACATTTGAATAAAGAAAACAACTGTTTTTTTCTTTGTCATTGTGGAGTATTGTGTGTAGATTGATGGGGAAACATGTTTTAATCAATTTTAGAATAAGGCTGTAAGTATCAATATGTGGAAAAGTCAAACGGTCTGAATAAATTCAGAAGGCACTGAATAAACCATAGTAGTTGCAGGGGGTCAAAGATCATATCCCCCAAGACATGCTGACCTCTAAACAATACAATAACAGGGGAGGTTAGCAGGTCTTGGGGGTATGATCTTTGACCCTCTGTAACTTTCTCACTCAACATTATTCACAATTTATTCTGGATTGTCCGTAATCATGGTAGCATTCACAGTGTTTAGAAACATATTCTGTTCTTATTTACAATAAAAATATTTTTTTTACACAGACTGCAGATATGCCTTCGCGTATCTCTGAGTTAATGATCTAGAACACCTGCATTCTTAAACAATGAAATTCTGGGTCCCAGTACACCATCCTGATTACAATAGCTGGTTTGTAGGTGCTAATTAGGCTTGAGATGTGAGTGGGAAGTCCGTAGGACTCATGCATCTAAATTGCCAACCACGGGAGCCAGCCAGATCTCTGATGTAATTGTCAAAGCATTTTGAAGGGATGTGCAGAAAATATCAGTTAGGGGATAAAACCTTGTTAAATCAATGTCAATTCAACTCCCATGCAAGAGGTGACATAAGTCAAGACCAGCTAATGGTGCTAATTTATAAACAGAATTCCTCTTGGACAAGTAGTTCGCAACGCCATGTCATGTCAAATAAAAAACTAAAATGTGTTTGTCGTTATGGATTTTTTGACGAGTTTCCTTTAAAACTCCAGTCCAAGCTGTATGTCCTTGGACTGAAAATGGATGATTTCCCTAAAGATTCTCCTTTGGACATTTGACAAATAAGTTTCCCAAAGTGTTCTGCATACCAACATTAGCTAGGAAGGCTATACAGTAGTAGGTGTATACTCTTATGCCAAGGTCAGATCCTGTGCATACGGTTTATCAACCTATATATTTGACATTTCAATCGATGTTCTTATGTACTTTCTCTGCCGAATGGGGTCACTGAGGTTTACTTTATCAGATAAATATTATCTGAGCAGTTAAGGTGGGGGTCTTCTGTATTTGGAGTCTTTTGTATTTGACTCCCAATGTCTGAGTTTCCTTCTTTCAAATGCAAGGAGAGATTTACTTCACCGACATTTGGACTCTGTTATATTTTCCTTTCCTCTGAAGTTATCTTTTATCAGAGAAAGGAATGTTTCTGGGTCCTTCTATGAAATGAGTGCCTTTTGGTAGAATTTGTGCACAAATATGTTGTATTAAATCAGGAATGGGCAACTTCAGTCCAGCTCACACACCTGCTAACACACCTGACTCCAATAACCAACAAATCATGATCTTCAGTTTAGGACGCAATTAGTTTAATCAGCTTTGTTTGCTAGGGATGGGGAAAAGTGACACCACTTCAGCCCCTGAGGACTGTGTTAAATTAAGTGCCCTTTAAAATAGACCACATGGAAAATTCTATAAATCTGTAAAAAAAAAAATAATCAAAGACTTGCTGAAGTGCCAAAATTCTCCCTTTTGACTCTGTGACTTCTAGGAAGATTTTACCACTTCAACACAACATTTCTCAGAGTTTTCACCATCATTGTAACTCTCTACTTATTTTGTTGTGTTGACAGTCATTTCTGACAATTATTGTTTATTTCATGTGATTAGTGATTCATTTTAAGGTTAAAAAACAACAACCCTGTCTCTCATTTTAAGGTCAACCCTGTTATGTGAAATAAACTCCCGTTTTAATAGATGGGTTGGTTGTTTAGCAACAAAACCAACGTGGGTGCAACTATGGGGCAAAACAGACAGGGTTGGCATAGACTGTTGACAACATGTAAACTATATTTAGTCTCTAAATGTTTATTGAAAACATAAATCAATTTGCACAATCAGCAATTGTCTCTCAGATACAAAGTTTCAGTTGTTGGTTCGCTAGCTAGCTAATTTGAGCCATATTAGCATAGACATTACATCAGTCAAAACACCTCAAAACAAGACCTGGTACTTGTGTGCATGGCCAAAGAGCTCTATTTTCATGTCATCCAACAAATGTAAATGCCTGGAGTTTGCTAAATGGCATTGGCACTTGGATTGGAACCAGTGCTTTGGTCACATGACATGAAAATCTAGCTCTTTGACCTCGCACACCAGTTGTGAGTTTGGCGTCGAAGTGAGAATGCATGAGCAGAAAATAACTCCTTCACTACTGTAAAAAATTGTGGTGGATATTTCATGTTTTAGGGCTATTTTGCTTCCACTGGTCCTGGTGCCCTTTTTAATGTCAACGGCATCATGAACTTTACCCAGTACCAGGACATTTTGGCCAAAAACATGGTTACCTCTGTCAGGAGGCTGAAACCTGGCCACAAGTGGATTTCCCAGCAAGACAATAACCCAATTAACACTTCAAAGTGGTCTGTGGTTGTGAGGCCGGTTGGACGCACGGCCAAATTCTCTAAAACGATGTCAGTATGCCAGTTGCATATGCTCCCTCAAAACTTGAGACGTATTGTGTTGGGTTAAAAAGCTGCACATTTTAGAGTCTACTTTTATTCTCCCCAGCACAAGTTGCACCTGTGTAATGATCATGCTGTTTAATCAGGTTCTTGATATGCCACACCTATCAGGTAGATGGATTATCTTGGCAAAGGAGAAATGCTCATGAACAGAGATGTAAACACATTTTTGCATGTCATTTGAAAGAAATAAGCGTTTTATGCCAATGGAAAATGTATGGAATCTTTTATTTCAGCTCATGGACCAAAACTTTACATGTTGTGTTTATATTTGTGTTCAGTATACAGTAATTCAGTATTTGAAATATATATTTTATACAGTCATTTTTGCTCATCTTTATTAAGGGTGTCAATAATTCCGGACCCCACTGTACAGTAGATTATTCCCTTTTCCTCCTAGTTCCTCCTAAAATTTGATTTACAGGCCTTTCTCGTTCCCTTGCTGTTTTATGATCTGTGCTTCCCTAATACCATAGTGCTGAACACATTGTCCCTGTGCCCCAAAGTTTTCTGTCTGTCACTGTGCCGCATATCTAACAAGAGCCATGTGACATACAGCCAAATGAGATTTACTTGTTGTCGGCCAAGGCGTTCCTGCCGCCACTTCCTCCAGGTTTGAAAGACGTGACATGAGAACCTCTAGAATGAGGCACAAATAGCTGCCACTTCTATCAGCACTTAACACGTTCAAAATGGTTTCAATTACCTTCAAACAAATGGCAAATGAATGTATACAATTCAGGCACATACTACCGTATTACTCAGTGAAGTGTCACAAAGAAAGGAGATGGATATTGGTCAATGGAGCGGACTTTCACTTGCAGAGGAAGGAACAGACATTCAGCTACACAAATTAGATTCAGAACATTACACTCAATGACTAACGCCGCGGTTATACACGCGGCATAATGGGCGGCGGCATTCTTCCTCGGCTGCATTGAAGATCAAGCAGGCTCTCCCTGGCCTTGCCTTCTCATTAAAGAAAGAGCCAATGCATTTACTCGACAGCTGCTCCATTGTTTATGGCACTGGCACATTTGAACCTCTTTGTTAGAGTGCAACAATCAAACGGCGTTGGGAATTTTGTAACCTAAAAAGTAATGATTTTCCCCAAATGTCCTCAAGGCCAAGGCAATAACCTTAGTTTCCATCATCCAACAAGCAAGCAAACAAAAGTGGTTGTTTGTCCGGTTGCCAACATTATTCCTCTATTGCACCATGTGAGCCTGTATACAGCAAAGTATGTAGCCTAACAGCCAATCGGGACCACAGAGTTAACGGTTCAGATGAGTTTCGCCTGTATTTTGGCACACGATGATGACATGACACAATACTATGACCCTGACCCTTTTCACATCCCACCAAAACTGTTAATCTTGCAGTCTCCTAAAAAAAACATACTGTATTTTGGGGCGGAGCTCAGTCTTTGGCTTATCTGTGTGACATTATAATGTCATATGCTAACCACCGACAGAATGTGTTACTGATTAACTGTGTCATTCTGTAAAGGGACCACCTCATAGAGTGACTCAGATTGTTTAGATTGCTCCAGCAACACACTGGATCATGATGCAATCAAAGTCAGTTAAATGTCTAAGAAGGGGTCTGGACTCTGAAATGTTTTGTATTGCCGATAATTAAAGGCCTGTTGTGGAGATTTAGTGAGGGAACGTGAGTGAGTCACGTCTGGATGGCCATTCATGGCCTGACCCTTAGGTGGTCTTTGTCTCTCTGCAATAACAACACAACCTCCTACACTGTGACACAGCAGCAAAGCCACATCATCTACAACATACAGTGCATTCGGAAAGTATTCAGACCACTTTACTTTTTCCACATTTTGTTACGTTACAGCCTTATTCTAAAATGGATTAAATAAGTAAAGTCCCCATCAATCGACACATATTACCCCATAGCGACAAAGTGAAACCTGTTTTTTAGAAATGATTGCAAATGTAAAAATAATTAAAAACAGAAATACCTTATTTACATAAGCATTCAGACCCTTTGCTATGAGACTCGAAATTGAGCTCCGGTGCATTCTGTTTCCATTGATCATCCTTGAGATGTTTCTACAACTTTATTGGAGTCCACCTTTGTTAAATTCAATTGATTTGACATGACTCGGAAAGGTAAACACCTGTCTATATAAGGTCCCACAGTTATCAGTGCATGGGAGAAGGGCCTTGGTCTGGGAGGTGACAAAGAACCCGATGGTCACTCTGACCGAGCTCCAGAGTTCCTCTGTGGAGATGGGAGAACCTTCCAGAAGGACAACCATCTCTGCAGCACTCCACCAATCAGGCCTTTATGGTAGAGTGACCAGACAGAAGCCACTATTTCAGTAAAAGGCACATGACAGCCCACTTGGAGTTTGCCAAAAGACACTTAAAGGACTCAGACCATGAGAAACAAGATTCTCTGGTATGATGAAACCAAGATTGAACTCTTTGGCCTGCATGTCAAGCATCACGTCTGGAGGAAACCTGGCACACTACGGTGAAGCATGGTGGTGGCAGCATCATGCTGTGGGGGTGTTTTCCAGCAGCAGGGACTGGGGGACTAGTCAGGATCGAGGGAAAGATTAACAGAGCAATGTATAGAGAGATCCTTGATGAAAACCTGCTTCAGAGCGCTCAGGACCACGGACTTGGGTGAGGGTTCACCTTCCAACAGGACAACGACCCTAAGCACACAGTCAAGACAATGCAGATTTGGCTTCGGGACAAGTCTCTGAATGTCCTTGAGTGGCCCAGCCAGAGCCTGAACCCGATCGGACAACTCTGGAGAGACCTGAAAATACCTGTGCAGCAACGCTCCCCATACAATCTGACAGAGCTTGAGAGGATCTGCAGAGAAGAATGAGAGAAACTTGTAGCGTCGTACCCAAGAAGACTCGAGGCTGTAATCGCTGCCAAAAGTGCTTCAACGAAATATTGAGTAAATGGTCTGAATACTTATGTAAATGTCTTTTTTATTTTTTATTTGCAAAAATGTCTAAGAATGTGTTTTTGCTTCGTCATTATTGGGTATTGTGTGTAGATTGATGAGGAAAAAAAACATTTTCAATACATTTTAGAATAAGGCTTTGATGTAAAAAAATTTTTTTTAAAAATTAGAAGAAGTCAACAGGTCTGAATGCTTTCCAAATGAACTTTAGCTCTGTTTACTCAGACCTAGTCAGATCCCACGCCAGTGACCCCTCAGTTTACCGAAACTGGGACTGCTGCGACTGAGAAGGGAGTCAGAGACTGTACATTTTGCATTTAACACTGAAGCACATCTCAGCGATGAGTTTTTCATGGACAATGAATTTACGTGCATTTCTTCATATTAAAGCAAAGCACTGCTCAGTGTGCCAGCCTGCTCCCCTGTTGCAGAAGCACTTTTTCTCTGTAGATAATACGAGGTGATGTCGATAATCTTCAGGTCATTCAGCAAATGTAATTTGCATAATGTGAGACATTAACATTGTTTTCACAGTTCATGTACTCAAATCGTTAAACAGTTGGCTGCCAATTTGTTTGATTTATTTTGTCAAAATGTTGTGTTTCAACCATTGGTTCCAATGATAATACATCCTAATGTCACTTGCAGACAGCATCAGGGTCATAGGCCATATTTGTTATGAGATCGCGTTGTGATTGCTCTTCTATAAAGATGAATGGCTGTGAGACACTTGAAGACATTGACTACAGAATAGTGCGTCTGACATTTTAACAAACTGGAGCTCCATTAGTTGTATGACCGGTTCTTAAACCTCTTCCTTCGGCCTGATGTAGATAGATTGGTTTGGGTTCGGTCCAACAGAAGGTTTACATGTTGCAGGGGAGGTAAAAGAATCCATTCATATGGGCAGGTCATAGAGTAAGACTGGCCTGGTTGTATGAGGGGACGGAACACTGTGATGCTCTTGGTGGTTTTGTTTTACTGCCAAATCCAGATGTCCGGTGATGCAGGCACAGAAAGAGATGGGAGGATGGCGGGAGGGAGGGGGATCGTTATGGAAAATTGCTGTCATGTGTAAACAATTGTTTCTGTAAAGGTAAAATGTACCCAGAGGAAGGAAGAGAAATCTCTCTCGCTCTCTCTCGCTCTCTCTCTTCCCCCTGCCCTCTCTCTTTCTCCCCCGCCCCTCTTATGGGGCCCAGAAAGACATCCACAGGGGCTTTGTATATATCTGGAGTGAGAGATGACGGAAAGAAACCTGCAATGTATCTCCTAGTATTAGACAGAGGCTATGTGTGTGTTCTGATGGACAGCACTCATGGGCTTAGTGCATCTCAAATGGCACCCTATTTTGTATACATTGCATTACTTTTGACCAGAGCCCTATGGGTCATAGTAGTACCCTATATTTAACTAGGCAAGTCAGTTAAAAATACATTCTTATTTACAATGACTGCCTACTGAGGAACAGTGGGCCTTCTTCAGGGGAAGAACAACAGATTATTTTTTACCTTGTCAGCTCGGGGATTCGGTCCAGCAACCTTTTGGTTACTGGCCCAACGCTCTAACCACAAGGCTACCTGCCGCCCTGCTATCACTGTATTAACACTCACTTCAATGTTTTCGAACTGCCAGGCTTACCAATAACGCTTTAAGTGTCTGCTTTCTAATTTTGCTGTGTCACTCACTGCAACTGGCAATAGAAAATGTAAACCTATAGTTCTGGGGTGGGTCACATTACAGCCAGAATAGACTGGCTGTATTATTGTATTTTGGCTGGGTGTGGCACTTCCACCCTAATATTTTCTCTTTTGTTTGGTGGTAAGGTGACACCGGGCAGTAAGGCAGCACAGGGGGACCTGTGTCCTGGAGACACCATCCTGGTCATCAATGGGGACAACACAGAGACCATGACACACATGGAGGCCCAGAACAGGATCAAGGCCTGCATTGGGGAGCTCACACTGGCCATCTGCAGGTATGTCTATATGGGAGTGTGACTGTGGGCTCTATTTGAACAAACATAACGCCATGGTAAATCTATGCGTACGCGGTAGCACTATAGGTTCAGGGCAGTCATATTTTTGCTATTATCACTATAATCGGTGCACTTGCTGGTGTTGGCGCAAAAGGGCTGGGTTTTAATGAATAAACAAGTTGTGGGTGAATTAAGGCTTGGCCCCTCACTGGCCAATCAGGACATGCTCCATGGTGGAATATATATACCTTTTTTTTAACTAGGCAAATTAGTTAAGAACCAATTCTTATTTACAATGACGGCCTAGTTAACTATTGATAAGGCCTAAAAAGAGAATTCTAATCAAATTCTATTCAAAATGAAATAACAACTTGTTTTAAATACGCTATGTCACACTTATAGGCACCATCATTTCTCCCCATGGAGAAATGCATAGATAAAAAGGGAATGTCAGCTCACTGTTTTACTCCTCTCAAACTTGATATTTTAATAAAGCTTTGGTTATTAAGATTTATTTCCAAGTGGTCTCAGGAGCCAAACCCTTTATCGACAGTCTTGACTACTTTGCGATTGCATTGGGCAGACAAAAAAATGCCTTAATTGAGAGCCTTCATTTTAATCCTCTGTCCAGTGTCTGTGTTCTTTTGCCCATCTTAATCTTTGATTTTTATTGGCCAGTCTGAGATATGGCGGAGATATCCCGGAGTCGTCTCTTCACTGTTGACGTTGAGACTGGTGTTTTGCAGGTACCATTTAATGAAGCTGCCAGTTGAGTACTTGTGAGGCGTCTGTTTCTCAAACTAGACACTCTAATATACTTGTCCTCTTGCTCAGATGTGCTCCGGGGCCTCCCGCTCCTCTTTCTATTCTGGTTAGAGACAGTTTGCACTGTTCTGTGAAGGGAGAAGTACACAGCGCTGTACGAGATCTTCAGTTTCTTGGCAATTTCTTACATGGAATAGCCTTCATTTCTCAGAAGAAGAATAGACTGATGAGTTTCAGAAGAAAGTTCTTTGTTTCTGGCTATTTTGAGCCTGTAATTGAACCCACAAATGCTGATGCTCCAGCCACTCAACTCGTCTGAAGATGGCCAGTTTTATTGCTTCTTTAATCAGTACGAAAGTTTTCAGCTGTGTTTAGCATATTTGCAAAAGGGTTTTCTAATGATCAATTAGCCTTTTAAAATGATAAACTTGGATTAGCTAACACAACGTGCCATTGGAACGTGCCACACAGGAGTGATGGTTGCCGATAATGGGCCTCTGTATGCCTATGTAGATATTCCATAAAAAATCTGCAGTTTCCAGCTACAGTAGTCATTTACAACATTAACAGTCTAAACTGTATTTCTGATCTATTTGATGTGAAAAAATGTGTTTTTTTTCTCTCTCTCTCTATGTATGTGTGTGTGTGTGTGTGTGTGTGTGTGTGTGTGTGTGTGTGTGTGTGTGTGTGTGTGTGTGTGTGTGTGTGTGTGTATACATACACTCAAAAAAATAAAGGGAACACTTAAACAACACAATGTAACTCCAAGTCAATCACACTTCTGTGAAATCAAACTGTCCACTTAGGAAGCAACACTGATTGACAATACATTTCACATGCTGTTGTGGAAATGGAATAGACAACAGGTGGAAATTATAGGCAATTACACAATTGCTGTGTCTGTCAGCTTAGTGTCCAGAGCATGGAGGCGCTACCAGGAGACAGGCCAGTACATCAGGAGACATGGAAGAGGCCGTAGGAGGGCAACAACCCAGCAGCAGGACCGCTATCTCCGCCTTTGTGCAAGGAGGAGCAGGAGGAGCACTGCCAGAGCCCTGCAAAATGACCTCCAGCAGGCCACAAATGTGCATGTGTCTGCTCAAACGGTCAGAAACAGACTCCATTAGGGTGGTATGAGGGCCCGACGTCCACAGGTGGGGGTTCTGCTTACAGCCCAACAACGTGCAGGACGTTTTTCATTTGCCAGAGAACACCAAGATTGCCAAATTCGCCACTGGCGTCCTGTGCTCTTCACAGAGGAAAGCAGGTTCACACTGAGCACATGTGACAGACGTGACAGAGTCTGGAGACGCCGTGGAGATCGTTCTGCTGCCTGCAACATCCTCCAGCATGACCGGTTTGGCGGTGGGTCAGTCATAGTGTGCCTCCATGTGCTCGCCAGAGGTAGCCTGACTGCCAGTAGGCACCGAGATGAGATCCTCAGACCCCTTGTGAGACCATATGCTGGTGCGGTTGGCCCTGGGTTCCTCCTAATGCAAGACAATGCTAGACCTCATGTGGCTGGAGTGTGTCAGCAGTTCCTGCAAGAGGAAGGCATTGATGCTATGGACTGGCCCGCCCATTCCCCAGACCTGAATCCAATTGAGCACCTCTGGGACATCATGTCTCGCTCCATCCACCAACGCCACGTTGCACCACAGACTGTCCAGGAGTTGGCGGATGCTTTAGTCCAGGTCTGGGAGGAGATCCCTCAGGAGACCATCCGCCACCTCATCAGGAGCATGCCCATTCGTTGTAGTGAGGCCATACAGTCACGTGGAGGCCACAAACACTACTGAGCCTAATTTTTACTTGTTTTAAGGACATTACATCAAAGTTGGATCAGCCTGTAGTGTGGTTTTCCACTTTAATTTTGAGTGTGACTCCAAATCCAGACCTCCATGGGTTGATAAATTTGATTTCTATTGATATTTTTTGTGTAATTTTGTTGTCAGTACATTCAACTATGTTGTGGCAGCGAGGCAGGTCGTTATTGCGTTGGACTAGTTAACTGTAAGGTTGCAAGATTGGATTCCCCGAGTTGACAAGGTGAAAGTCTGTCTTTCTGCCCCTGAACGTGGCAGTTAACCCACCGTTCCTAGGCCGTCATTGAAAATAAGAATGTGTTCTTAACTGACTTGCCTAGTTAAATAAAGATTAAATAAAGAAAAAAAGGCAAATCGGCGCCCAAAAATACAGATTTCCGATTGTTATGAAAACTTGAAATCGGCCCTAATTAATCGGCCATTCCGATTAATCGGTCGGCCTCTATTTGGAACATTACTGCCGGGCTTCCATTTAGCCACAAGAGCATTAAGGTTGGGCACTGACGTTGGGCGATTAGAGGTCTAAGGCACTGCATCACAGTGCTAGAGGTGTCACTAAAGACCCTGGTTCGATTCCAGGCTGTATCACAACCGGCCGTGATTGTGAGTTCCATAGGGCAGCGCACAAATGGCCCAGCATCGTCCGGGTTAGGGTTTGGCCGGGGTAGGCCATCATTGTATTTAGGAATTTGATCTTCACTGACTAGCCTAGTTAAAAAAGGGTTAAATAGAATTTAAAAAATAATAATAATTTGACCTGGCTCGCAGTCGGCTTTCCAACTAATCCCAAAGGTGTTCAACAGGGTTAAGGTCAGGACTCTGTGCTGGCCAGTCAAGTTCTTCCACACCGATCTCAACAAACCATTTCTGCATGGACCTTGCTTGGTGCACGTGGGCATTGTCATGCTGAAACAGGATTAGGTCTTTCCCAAACTGTTGTCACAAAGTTGGAAGCACAGAATCGTCTAGAATGTCATTGTATGCTGTAGCGTTAAGATTTATCTTCACTGGAACAAAGGGGCCTAGCCCGAACCATGAAAAACAGACCCAGATCATTATTCCTTCTCCGCCAAACTTTACAGTTGGCCCTATGCATTCGGGCACGCAGAGTTCTTTTGGCATCCGCCAAACTCAGATTTGTCTGTCGGACTGCAGCTGAGCTCTCCAGGAAGTCCATTATACTGCCAGTGTTTGTCTATGGAGATTGCATGGCTGTGTGCTCGATTTTATACACCTGTCAGCAATGGGTGTGGCTGAAATAGCCAAATCCACTCATTTGAAGGGCTGTCCACATAGTTTTGTAAATATTGTGTATAATGCTCTTTTCAATCACTCGTGAAAGCCAGTCAAAGTGATCAATTCTCTACCCCAACAGAGCACCCTTGCATCACATTCAGTAAGGCATACACATTGTGGCAGAGCATGGACTCCGACATGGACAGTTAGATTGATATTGTATATTCAGCAGCTTATGATGGGTAAAATGGCTTTTTCCACTGCTTACAGGAATGCATAATTCTTAGTTCAGGAACATTGGGGATGAGTCTTTGGTATTGGAGAGGACAGGAGCATTATGATGTAATGCAACACAGCAAATTCTCTTCAATGGAAATCGTCAGTCTAAACAGCCAGTTGCCATTTAGAAGGGAGAACTCAGAAATGGAATTGAAGCAGAGTGGAAGATTAGTATTTTTCTCAGCTTTCCAATAGACAGTTTGAAACTCCCAGATGAGAAGAGTAGCCTACTGCGGTTTGGAATAGGTTTGGGATAACAACAGATCCAGGATGAAAATGTCCTCTTTCCTTATAGGGTAGTGAAGTGAACATTAGACCCAGAATGGTACTAATCGTCAGCCTGGAGCAGACTTTGCACATGCAGTGGAAAGGAAAGGAGAATCCGCCTCATTTACACATCCATTGGTAATCTGATCCATCAGATGAGCAGGAGAGTTGTGTTTGAGCGCAGCCTTTTATCCTGTCAGAAGAAACTTTCCGTTGTTGTGTAGAATCCCGAATGTGCTTTCCCTCTAAATGCTCCGGCCTCTCTGTGAAGCGGTCCGTAAATCAGAATGAGCGTTAAGTGGTACAGTATATCCACATAGGAATAGGACATTTATTTAAGGATACACGAGGTTGAGTTTAGTGCAATCCCCAGTGGGAACCGAAAGGTCCACTGCTGTAGAAAGCCACAACACAAGGTAAGCGATGTCGAGTTTACATAAAGGTACTTTCATGCTTTTAAACGGATCTTGACTGATCTTGAATCGTAACCCTGCATCAATCAAAATGTATCTTTTATTTTATTAGCCTCTACCTCATGAAATTCATGCACTTTTCAATCGGTCATGAGCAAATGATTAGGGAAACCATAACTGGAGATTAGAGATGGAATGCCAGCCAACCACCCCGGCAGGAGCAAAAAAGTTCATGCTTTTTCGCATTCTTTACTATTCTCCACGGCATAATGAGAACATTTGAAATTCAAGTCACATGACGGCATGGTGAACACAGCAGCAGCCCCGGTATTTACTGGTATGTGACCTTTTTCACTACACCATTGGGTAATTGCTGTTGGCCTGGGCTGCTGAATCCAGGGAGTGTGTGTTGCGCAGATGAGTATGTACCCTTTGCTCCAACCCCAGATGCTAGCATACATGTGCAGTTGGTTTCAGTGAGAGGTATGAGGGAGTGAGCAAGGGAGTGAGGGAGTGAGAGCAAGAGAATCCACTTGGGCATAAGAATGTTATTTTGCGGCCCAGATTTTACCTGTGTGTGTAGATGGAAATGAAATTACATAGATTGCATGCATCATGTAGCTTAGCTTTGGATTTCTCTCCGAGGCCTAGAGGATATAGGGCACTTCAATTCCTTGACTTTATGTCATGTAAAAAAAAAAGATATATTTTAACTGCATGTAACCTCAGTCAGTTGGGAGACAGAAGGGAAATTCCATTGACACTTACAGTAAGCACAAGGGATGCGGATAAAGCTGACTTGATTGATTTCTTGACAACAGGAATGTTGTGCTATATGTATAATGACTTGGGTAATGTTTACTGGAGAGTATTGAACTAGTGCAACCAAAATGAAGTTCTATTTTTGTTTGGAATGACCAGAAGAGGCAGGGGCCAAGTTGACTTGATATTTTTGAGAACAGACCAAGCCCTCATTAAAAGTCTCAGCTATGAAGGATTCAAACTGTCAGGCTGCTGATGCCTGTAATTAACCTGGTGCTGCCATTGGATAAATACTGTATATAAGCCTACAGGTCTGCTTGTGAACCCAAATTACATTGGTTGCAGCGGAGCTTGAGGCACTTATGTACAAGAATGTCTTACTTACGCCACTGAATTCATTACTTTCATTACCTTATTTTTGAAATACTTTTTTCATAACCCGTTTTTAAAGCAACTATGAGCCCTTGGTAGCTGACCAGAGAGCCTCATGAAAGCAAGAGTCAAATAAATAAATGTTCAAAAAACCTGGGCTTGGAAGAGCATCTGTTTTTTGAAATGACACTGCCTCTGAATCAAGAAATTGTGTTATTAATGCATTTGTCACACAGCAGTTGGAAGAAGAGAGGAGGAGGAGGAAGAGAGCAACAGGCCAGCTTTAGTAGAGCTTGACACTGAGTCACCACTTCAACCCATCCAACTTTGCTGCTCCATTTCCAGTCCCTGACAGGTTCCCTCGGGCCTGCGCTGAGGTCAAATGGCTCTGCTAAGTTCGGCATTTCTAGCAGCCTGATAAAAAGGTTGTTTCTAAACAGGCCCTGCTCCAAGTTCACTTTGGTGTCAGTGCCCGGTGGACAGAAACCCAGCAGGCCAGGGTCTTATTGAAACATGTCACGTTTCCCTTAGATGGCTTGTATATCTTCGGCCTATTGAGTCTCAATGAAGACATGGACCGGCTGTGGCGAATCTCACCTCCCAACCCCTGAGTCTTCCCTCCTCACGCCCACACTCCTCGCCTCCTTTTCCTCTCTGATCCCTCCTCACGCCCACACTCCTCGCCTCCTTTTCCTCTCTGATCCCTCCTCACGCCCACACTCCTCGCCTCCTTTTCCTCTCTGATCCCTCCTCACGCCCACACTCCTCGCCTCCTTTTCCTCTCTGATCCCTCCTCACGCCCACACTCCTCGCCTCCTTTTCCTCTCTGATCCCTCCTCACGCCCACACTCCTCGCCTCCTTTTCCTCTCTGATCCCTCCTCACGCCCACACTCCTCGCCTCCTTTTCCTCTCTGATCCCTCCTCACGCCCACACTCCTCGCCTCCTTTTCCTCTCTGATCCCTCCTCACGCCCACACTCCTCGCCTCCTTTTCCTCTCTGATCCCTCCTCACGCCCACACTCCTCGCCTCCTTTTCCTCTCTGATCCCTCCTCACGCCCACACTCCTCGCCTCCTTTTCCTCTCTGATCCCTCCTCACGCCCACACTCCTCGCCTCCTTTTCCTCTCTGATCCCTCCTCACGCCCACACTCCTCGCCTCCTTTTCCTCTCTGATCCCTCCTCACGCCCACACTCCTCGCCTCCTTTTCCTCTCTGATCCCTCCTCACGCCCACACTCCTCGCCTCCTTTTCCTCTCTGATCCCTCCTCACGCCCACACTCCTCGCCTCCTTTTCCTCTCTGATCCCTCCTCACGCCCACACTCCTCGCCTCCTTTTCCTCTCTGATCCCTCCTCACGCCCACACTCCCCGCCTCCTTTTCCTCTCTGATCCCTCCTCACGCCCACACTCCTCGCCTCCTTTTCCTCTCTGATCCCTCCTCACGCCCACACTCCCCGCCTCCTTTTCCTCTCTGATCCCTCCTCACGCCCACACTCCTCGCCTCCTTTTCCTCTCTGATCTCTCCTCACGCCCACACTCCTCGCCTCCTTTTCCTCTCTGATCCCTCCTCACACCCACACTCCTCGCCTCCTTTTCCTCTCTGATCCCTCCTCACGCCCACACTCCTCGCCTCCTTTTCCTCTCTGATCCCTCCTCACGCCCACACTCCTTGCCTCCTTTTCCTCTCTGATCCCTCCTCACGCCCACACTCCTTGCCTCTTTCTCCTCTTTCCCTTGAAGAAAGCAGTGGTGGTTGCAAAGGGCTGCGAGACAGACAACGGTTATTCGTTTCCACGAGTGGTCAGAGCCTGTGGAAAGAGCCCTGCTGGGCTGGCAGGTTCAACATAGAGAAGTAATGAGACCTGAGGAAGGAGAGAGACTGTAGGGAGATTGTTATGTAATGCTGCTCTTTAATTGTTTATTCTTATCTTTTACTTTTTTTGTGGTATTGTCTTTAAACTGCATTGTTAGTTAAGGACTTGTAAGTAAGCATTTCACTGTAAGGTTGTATTCAGTGCATGTGACAAATAAGATTTAATTTGATTTGAGAGAGAAACAAAGAGAGACAGAGAGACAGCCTGGTGGAGGTGCCTCTGTTTCCCTGGTCTGACTGCCTGGACAGTGAGTAAGAGCTGGGGAATTATGAATGGGACAGGGATTGTAAATATAGTACTCCAACTAGGAAAGAGAAGAAAAAAAACAGCCAAAGATAGGGAAATCCCTCCCCTGTCCTCCACTTCTGTTGTGGTCGTAAATGGCACATCAAGGGAGCCGGTGGAGTCGGGAGGGGAGACTACAGCTCTGCTGCAGTCATTGATCTTGTCATCTCACAGACCAACAATCTACTAAGTGACCGCCAGGTCTGGTGAGAAGACCCCATACGTGTGGTTTTAAAAACCACTTTGTCTCCGAGACCAGAGACGACATTTGAACTCGTCTCATATTACACCAATAACGAAGTAGCAGCTTGATGGTTTTGATTTATAACAGTGTATTATTAA
The DNA here is from genome assembly GCF_036934945.1 of Oncorhynchus masou masou. NCBI lineage: Eukaryota > Metazoa > Chordata > Actinopteri > Salmoniformes > Salmonidae > Oncorhynchus > Oncorhynchus masou. Next base: position 52,611,916 of record NC_088222.1, read on the forward strand.
AAAACTGGTTTCAGTTAGGGATCAAGAGGAGTTGAGATGCATTTGATAACAACAGGGAGGCCTCAATCTGGCAAGAGGTCTGGCATGCTGTTGATCAGCATCTTGGTCTGAGGGTAGTTTCTCCCCTTTAGTCAATGCAGCATGAAATCCCTGCACAGCCAAAATAAACCATCCACATCCACCGCCTCAACCAAATCAGGAAATTAAAAACCAGCAGAGTCAGACAGCGGAAAATCTGACCGAAGGGAAGGTTTGTCGAAACTCATAATGATACCCTGACACTGGGCCATTTCATTTGAGAGACTTCTCTCGTCTTTATTCGACAGTGATATACACACACACTCTTATTTATGAGCAAGGGGAGTAGGAGAAGGATATTCAATTTGACGTAAAATAAAAGCGTGCTCATTGACCAGTTGTCTCTTGGCACTGGAGGCCAGCGAGGAGAGAGTAAAAGGCCGTTGGTCTGCACGGCTCTGATCACTCGCAGACCGTCTCCACTAATCCCTCACACACTGACTCAATATTGGAGGGACACGCTAAACTGGATCACGAAAAACAATATGCTCCATTGTGCCTGTCCTATTGGTGCGTATCACAATGTCTGCTGCCTACTCCGTCAGTCTCTCTGCCTCTCAAACGTTTCCACTCATAAATCTACACTACATAACCAAAAGTATGTGGACACCTGCTCATCATTCATCACTCCAGAGAACGTGTTTCCACTGCTCCAGAGTCCAATAGTGGTGAGCTTTACACCACTCCAGCAGACGCTTGGAATTGCGCATGGTGATCTTAGGCTTGTGTGCGGCTACTCATCCATGGAAACCCACTTCATGAATCTCCTCCGAAGAACAGGTATTGTGTTGACCTTGCATCCAGAGGCAGTTTGGAACTCGGTACTGAGTGTTGCAAATGAGGACAGATGATTTTTACACGCTTCAGCACTCGGTGGTCCTGTTCTGTGAGCATGTGTTACTTACCACTCCGTAGCTGAGCCGTTGTTTCTCCTAGATGTTTCCACTTCACAATAACAGTACTTGTCTATGGAGATTGCATGGCTGTGTGCTCAATTATATACACCTGTCAGCAACGGGTGTGGCTGAAATAGCCGGGTCTACTTATTTGAAGGGGTGTCCACATACTTTTGTATATATAGTGTATGTCCTCCTTGACATGTTCTATGGTTCCTTGTATTAAAGCAAATGTAATGTGCCACCAATTGACTTGCTCAATAGAGCATTTATAATATGAATTAATAATAATAATAATATAATATAATAATTATTATTTATAATATGAATTCATATTATGTATCCAAGGAAACAAACATCCTGGGATATAAAGTGTTGTATCCTTGGAAAAGAGGGAGGGTTGGATGGATGTCCTAGGCATAGATCGTCCCACTCTGTCTGCAGCTCATCCATCAAACACTTACCCATAAAGCGGCCTTGATACGAACACCTCTGTGATCATTTCTGAGGCATTGCCTCACCCGCCACAGCCATGCCAGCTGAATCCGGAGTGACCTCATCCTTCAGTTGTGAAATTTCCACTAGTGGAGAACTGAGGCCTCATTGTTGCCTCCTGCTCCAGAGGCCTGCCTGCGTTCACGTACGTAGGTGAGACTACTGACCGACTGACCAGGTGAAGGATTGGAGGGAAACACGTCTTTGTTCCTCTACACACGCACATTGCACTCTGCTGCCTCGCTGGGGCCATTGTGACGTCATGGCATTGCCCTTTTGAAAGCTGAGCGGTTGGCCCATATACTGTAACAGCAAATGGTCTAGCAACGAGACCCCCCCCCCCCCCTGACATGATTCAGGAATTCCAAAAAGCATTACAAACTACTCCCTTAGAAGTCTGTTTTTCTATGTGGAGGCGATAGTCATTTACTTCCCCCTTCCCAACGGTGTGCCATTAAGCAAGCTATATAAATGCCATTTCATTTGTATTGCACGTTTTTACTCCCCTATGGTTTCATGGGAAGTTCTAAATCTTGCTGAAGCAATTTTCTCTCCTTGTCTGGGGTGTGGAGCACAGGCCATAAATTAAGACTAGTCTATTGTATTAACACATGAAAAACGTACAATACAGTATAAGAATAGCAAAATATTTTGTATTTACAGTACATGGATTTGCCCAGCCATGATAGGCAAAATACTTTGTGATAAATGAAAGACAATTCGGTTTATTCTACAAAGTCACCTGACACAGAGCACACAATCATTTTTGACCCCTTTACCATCCTGTTATTCACTCGGATGGCTGTCTCAGCATGGTGAACTAAACTAATAACAAGGAATACTGTGGGATTACGCTACAAATATCTGTGCCTGTATTCGTGTTAGACACAGTACAGGAGATTGGGACTAAGATTCTCTCTGCATTTTTGTCAACAGTGAGTTATTGTCATAGTCTTGTTCTGTTCAATGTTATCTACCTTCAGTGCCTTCAGAAAGTATTCACACCCCTTGCCTTATTCCAGATGTTGTCACTGGCCTACACACAATACCCCATAAAGTGAATGTGGAATTATGTTTTTAGAAATGTTCAAAAATTATTTAAAAATGAAAATTGAAATGTCTTGAGTCAGTAAGTGTTCAACCACTTTGTTATTGCGAGTCTAAATAAGTTCACTAGTAAAAATGTGCTTAACAATTCACATTATTGTAAGGTTCTGTATTTATTTTCTTAGTCAACCTTGTGTTCTGTTTCTTTGTGTTCTTGAACGTAGCCTGTTACTTTGTGTTCTTGAACGTAGCCTGTTACTTTGTGTTCTTGAACGTAGCCTGTTTCTTTGTGTTCTTGAACGTAGCCTGTTTCTTTGTGTTCTTGAACATAGCCTGTTTCTTTGTGTTCTTGAACATAGCCTGTTTCTTTGTGTTCTTGAACATAGCCTGTTTCTTTGTGTTCTTGAACATAGCCTGTTTCTTTGTGTTCTTGAACATAGCCTGTTTCTTTGTGTTCTTGAACATAGCCTGTTTCTTTGTGTTCTTGAACATAGCCTGTTACTTTGTGTTCATTGATTTCACCTGTGTTAGTTACTCACCTGGTCTCATCAGCTGCTATTTAGTTCAATTCATTCTGTTTGTGCCTTTGAGGTATTGTTTGTTTTGACTCTACTAAGCATTTTCTTAGCTTTTTTTGTGAGAACCAGTTATAGCCTTCAGTCCTAGTTTTGATTTCCTGCCTGTTTGCCTACCTGTGTATGACCATTGCCTGCTTGTGACCACGATTCCTGCCTCCTGCGAAGGCAGCACCTGCCGCGCTCTGTGCGTGAATCTACAATTTTTTCTCCCTGAGTATTCATTACAGAATACCTCACCTAAAAATGGAATGGATTCAGCGGAGCTACAGTGGCGCCTAACCCAGCAAGAGGAGCGTATGGTGGAAATCTGCCTTCTTCTCCGCCAGCCTATCCCTACTCCTCCGATGCCAGGTATCATAACCCAGCAAGAGGAGCGTATGGAGGAAATCTGCCTTCTTCTCCGCCAGCCCCTATCCTCCGATGCCAGGTATCATAACCCAGCAAGAGGAGCGTCTGCTCCGATGCCAGGTATCATAACCCAGCAAGAGGAGCGTATGGTGGAAATCTGCCTTCTTCTCCGCCAGCCTATCCCTACTCCTCCGATGCCAGGTATCATAACCCAGCAAGAGGAGCGTATGGTGGAAATCTGCCTTCTTCTCCGCCAGCCTATCCCTACTCCTCCGATGCCAGGTATCATAACCCAGCAAGAGGAGCGTATGGAGGAAATCTGCCTTCTTCTCCGCCAGCCTATCCCTATTCCTCCGATGCCAGGTATCATAACCCAGCAAGAGGAGCGTATGGAGGAAATCTGCCTTCTTCTCCGCCAGCCTATCCCTATTCCTCCGATGCCAGGTATCATAACCCAGCAAGAGGAGCGTATGGTGGAAATCTGCCTTCTTCTCCAGCCTATCCCTATATGCCAGGTATCATAACCCAGCCTGGAAAATGCCTGGAAAATATGACTGTTAACCTGGGAAATGTCAGTGATTTCTGATACAATGCAGCAAATATATTGAGCACAACCCCACTAACTTCGCCACTGACAAGAGCAGGTTGAATTTTGTTGTCTCTAATCACAGGCAAAGCCCTGGATTGGGCCACCACCATACGGACTGCCAACAGCACAGAACTCGGATCCGAGACCCATTTCCACACTCTCGTCAAAGAAGTATTCGCTCACTCTCCCTCAGGTCGTCCTATAGGAGACCTCCTCATAGAACTTCAACAAGGATGCAATTCAGCTGCCGAGTATGCCCTCGAGTTCCGCACCATGGCTGCAGGGAGTAGATGGGGTGAGGCTGCTTTACTTACTGTCTACAGACGAGAGCTCAACAGGGAACTTCAGATGGAGCTGGCCTGTGGAGTCGTTCTTCAGGATTTAAATCAATACATTCCTATGTCCATCTCCATCGACCACTTCATCGCCAACGAACTCTGCCACCCAGGAACCCGAAACCTTCTCTTTCCATGATTTCTCCTGTCCGAGTCTACCAGAGCCCATGCAGTTGGGCCATGCTCCTCTCCCGTGTATCGAATGTCAAAGGCGGATCCAAGAAGGGCTCTGCCTATACTGTGGAGGGAAAGATCATCTACTCAGCCGTTGCTCTGTTCTCTTCCCCCCCCCCCCCCACAGAGAGATGAGAAGGGTCCCTCTGCTGCCATGCAGGTAGGCGTGTCCTTACTTCCAAATATCTCCCAGAAGCAATTCTCCACCCCAGTATTGATAACCTTGAAGGGGGTTACTAAGTACATAGATGGCTTGATAGATTCGGGAGCAGCAGGTAATTTTATCGATTACCAGCTAGTACAAGAGCTTGACATTGATCTAACACTGTCACCCCTCCTTTAAGGATTAACACCCTGGACAGGCAGCCATTGGGCACGGGCTTCATTATACACCTGACAGTGTGTCACCCTCCATACCATCTGAATCCACCCAGTACAGCAAAATGAAGGCCTCCACTCTGCCACCACATCACCCAGGGGGACTGTGCTATTGACTTACTTCCTGGAGTGTCCCCACCGAAGGGCCGTGTTTACCCCCTGTCCTGGAAAAGGAGGCAAAGGAGAACTACATTGACACACACAAACGGTTTCATTCGTCCTCCTTCCCCGGCTGCGTCCAGCTTCTCTTCGTTGGAAAAAAGGTCAGTGGACTCCGTCCATGTATTGATTACCTTTCCCTGAATGACTTCATGATCAAGAACCGATTCCCTATTCCTCTGATCCCAGCGACCCTTGAACAAGTGGGCCGCGCCAACATCTATACACAACTCAACCTGCGAAGGGCATATAACCTTGTCCGTATACGTGAAGGCGACAAATGGAAGACGGCCTTCATCACCGCACAAGGGCACTACGAATACCTGGTCATGCCCTACGGCCTTACTAATGCCCCCACTGTCTTCCAATCCTTTATGAACAAGGTTTTCCAGGATATGATCAGCCACTCCTTGTAGGAACACTTACGGCATGTGCAAAAGGTTCTTCAACGGCTCCTTGACCATAACCTTTGAATACTGAAAAGCGCACCTTCCATGTAACCTCGGTAAACTTCCTCGGTTTCGTACTGACACCTGGAGGGGTCAGCATGGATGAGCAAAAGTCACCTCCATCAGTAACTGGCCGACACCCTCCACCGTTAACCTCTCTAGGGTATGTGGGACGCTAGCGTCCCATCTGGCCAACACCTAGTGAAGTTGCAGAGCGCCAAATTCAATTACTGAAATGCTCATTATAAAAATTCAGAAAACAAAACATATTTTACATAGGTTTAAAGATGAACTTCTTGTTAAACCAACCACAGTGTCATATTTCTAAAATGCTTTTTGGCGACGCATACCTAGCCCAGTTGACAAATTATTACAAACCGTAACCAGCCAAGCAGAAGCGTTACAAAACTCAGAAATGGAGATAAAATAAATTCCTTACCTTTGATGATCTTCATATGGTGGCAATCCAAAGACATTAATTTACTCAATAAATATTCCTTTTGTTCGATGAAGTCTCTGTATATCCAAAACCTCAGTTTTGTTAGCTAGTTTTCTTCAGTAATCCACAGGCTCAAACTCAGTCAAAACAATCAGAAAACAAATCCAAATTGTATCCGTAAAGTTCATAGAAACATGTCAAACAATGTTTATAGTCAATTGGGGCGGCAGGGTAGCCTAGTGGTTAGAGCGTTCAAACCCCCTGACAAGGTACAAATCTGTCATTCTGCCCCTGAACAGGCAGTTAACACACTGTTCCTAGGCCGTCATTGAAAATAAGAATTTGTTCTTAACTGATTTGCCTAGTTAAACACAGGTAAAAAAAAGAATCCTGTGTTTTTAGCCTAGTAATATTTCAACCGGACAATAACGTCGTCAATATAAAAGGTAAACAAGAAATGCACATGCGCCTGAAAAACAATTCTGCGTCATGTTATGTTCCACTCGTTCAGACTGGTCTGACTCCCTCATTTATAAGAATACAAGCCTGAAACAATTTATAAAGACTGTTGACATCTAGTGGAAGGCATAGGAACTGCAAATGGAGTCCTAAGTCTATGGCTACTGTAATGGCATTGAATAGAAAACTACAAAAACAAAACTACTTCCTGAATGGATTTTTCTCAGGTTTTCGCCTGCTAAATCAGTTATGTTATACTCACAGACACTATTTTAACAGTTTTGGAAACTTTAGTGTTTTCTATCCAAATCTACCAGTTATATGCATATCATATCTTCTGGGCCTGAGTAGCAGGCCATTTAATTTGGGCATGTTTTTCATCCAAAAATTCCAAATGCTGCCCCCTACCCTAGAGAGGTTAATTAAGGAACTCCAATGTTTCATTGGGTTATCCAACTACTATCGCCGGTTCATTCGGAACTGCAGTTCTACTGCCACTCCCCTCACTGACCTAAGCAGACCCCGGACCCTTCAATGGACTGATACCACCCTGACTGCTTTCAACAACTTGAAACGCCTCTTTACCTCAGCTCTTGATCTTCGCCAACCTGGTCCAACCCTTCCTTTCACACTGAAGGTGGATGCCTCTGGAGTAGGAGCCATAATCTCTCAGCGGGTGGGAACACCTCAAATCACATCCCTGTGCCTTCTTCTCCAGGAAGTTATCCTCTGCTGAGAGGAATTACGATGTGGGGAACAGAACTCCTCGCCATCAAGCTGTGGAGTGGCATCACTGGAGGGCACACAACATCCCTTCCTCATCCTAACAGTTTGTACTCTAGAATATATCACAGGGGCTAAGAGTTTAAACTCCAGACAAGCTCGCTGGACTCTTCACACGCTTCCATTTTCATGTTACTGACATCCCTGGAAAGAGAAACGTAAAAGCTGATGTGCTCTCCCGCCAGTTTGACCTTCCGACCAGTAACTCAGACCCTACATCCATTCTTCCTTCCTCTTGCATTATGGGACCGGGACAGTGGGAGATTCACTCTACCATACAAGAAGCCCTAACCTCAGACCTGGCTTCTCCTGAGACATCAGCTAGGAAGACCTACGTACCAGCAGCTGTTAGACCCCCAACTGATGCAATGGTGGCACACGTCCTTGGGGTCATTAATTCCAGGCATTACACGAACCACCGAACTTCTAGCTAGTAACTTCTGGTGGTCCTCAGTGGCATTTTGAAGTAAGGGATTACGTACTCCTGTCCAGTCTGCTCTCAAACCATCCCTCGTCATCTCCCTTCCGGTAAGCTTCAATCTTTGCCAATCCCTCACAGACCCTGGTCCCACATAGCTGTTGACTTCATCACAGACCTTCTGAATCCTCTGGTAACAGCACCATCCTTGTCATAGTAGACAGTTTTTCAAAAATGTGTCTGGTTCCTCCGATGCACTGAGGTAAAACTACAAAAAATGTAGCAAATTCACTGTCCTGAATACAAAGCGTTAAATTTGGGGCCAGCACATCACGGAGTACCACTCTTCACATTTTCATGTTATGGGTATGCTTGCCATCAGCAAGGACTATGGAGATTTGTAGGATAAATATAATAGAGCTAAGCACAGGCAAAATCATAGATGAAAACCTGGTTGTCTGTTTTCCAGCAGACACTGGGAGATGAATTCACTTTTCAGCTGGACAATAACCTAAAACACAAGGCCAAATATACACTGGCGTTGGTTACCAAGATGACATTAAATGTTCCTGAGTGACCTATTTACAGTTTTGACTTAAATCAGCTTAATCTATGGCAAGACTTGAATGGCTGTCTAGCAATAATCAACTAACTTGACAAAGCTTGAATTTTTTTATAAATATTGTACAATCCTGGTGTGGAACTCTCTGAAACTTAACCAGAAAGACTCACTGCTGTAATCGCTGCCACAGATGACTCGGGTGTGAATAATTATGTCAATGAAATTCTTCATTTTCAATAAATTAGCAAAAATGTCAAATATATTTTAACTTTGTCATTATGGGGTATTGTGTGTAGATGGATGTGAAACATATATTTAATCACTTTTGAAATCAGGCTGTAACACAACATTTGGAATAATGTTGAATACTTTCTGAAGGCACTGTAGTACTCTAAATCCCCCAATTTATGTTAAAAAGAATGCAAGATAAAAAGAAATAGCTGACACCATTCAAACCAATGAGGGTTTTGGAACTTTAAAGACAATTATCTCAAGATAGAACCTTATAGTCCCAAGCTCTCGCAAGTTTCATGCTTGACGAAAGACCGGCATACATCCATCACCGTCTATGAATTTTAATTTTTTATTTCACCTTTATTTAACCAGGTAGGCAAGTTGAGAACAAGTTCTCATTTACAATTGCGACCTGGCCAAGATAAAGCAAAGCAGTTTGACACACAACGACACAGAGTTACACATGGAGCAAAACAAACATACAGTCAATAATACAGTAGAAACAAGTCTATATACGATGTGAGCAAATGAGGTGAGATAAGGCAGGTAAAGGCAAAAAAAGGCCATGGCGGCAAAGTAAATACAATATAGCAAGTAAAACACTGGAATGGTAGATTTGCAATGGAAGAATGTGCAAAGTAGAAATAAAAATAATGGGGTGCAAAGGAGCAAAATAAATAAATTAAATACAGTAAGGAAAGAGGTAGTTGTTTGGGCTAAAATATAGGTGGGCTATGTACAGGTGCAGTAATCTGTGAGCTGCTCTGACAGTTGGTGCTTAAAGCTAGTGAGGGAGATAAGTGTTTCCAGTTTCAGTGCTTTTTGAAGTTCGTTCCAGTCATTGGCAGCAGAGAACTGGAAGGAGAGGCGGCCAAAGAAAGAATTGGTTTTGTGGGTGACTAGAGAGATATACCTGCTGGAGAGTGTGCTACAGGTGGGAGATGCTATGGTGACCAGCGAGCTGAGATAAGGGGGGACTTTACCTAGCAGGGTCTTGTAGATGACATGGAGCCAGTGGGTTTGGCGACGAGTGAAGGATGCTTTGTTGCGAAATAGGAAGCCAATTCTAGATTTAACTTTGGATTGGAGATATTTGATATGGGTCTGGAAGGAGAGTTTCCAGTCTAACCAGACACCTAAGTATTTGTAGTTGTCCACGTATTCTAAATCAGAGCCGTCCAGAGTAGTGATGTTGGACAGGCGGGTAGGAGCAGGTAGCGATCGGTTGAAGAGCATGCATTTAGTTTTACTTGTATTTAAGAGCAATTGGAGGCCACGGAAGGAGAGTTGTATCGCATTGAAGCTTGCCTGGTGTCGTCTGCGTAGAGGTGGATCAGAGACTCACCAGCAGCAAGAGCGACCTCATTGATGTATACAGAGAAGAGAGTCGGTCCAAGAATTGAACCCCGTGGCACCCCCATAGAGACTGCCAGAGGTCCGGACAGCAGACCCTCCGATTTGACACACTGAACTCTATCAGAGAGGTAGTTGGTGAACCAGGTGAGGCAATCATTTGAGAAACCAAGGCTGTCGAGTCTGCCGATGAGGATGTGGTGATTGACAGAGTCGAAAGCCTTGGCCAGATCAATGAACACGGCTGCACAGTAATGTTTCTTATCGATGGTGGTTAAGATGTTGTTTAGGACCTTGAGCGTGGCTGAGGTGCACCCATGACCAGCTCTGAAACCAGATTGCATAGCAGAGAAGGTATGGTGAGATTCGAAATGGTCGGTGATCTGTTTGTTAACTTGGCATTCGAAGACCTTAGAATGGCAGGGTAGGATAGATATAGGTCTGTAGCAGTTTGGGTCTAGAGTGTCTCCCCCTTTGAAGAGGGGGATGACCGCGGCAGCTTTCCAATCTTTGGGGATCTCAGACAATACTAAAGAGGTTGAGCATGCTAGTAATAGGGGTTGCAACAATTTCTGCGGTTCATTTTAGAAAGAGAGGGTCCAGATTGTCTAGCCCGGCTGATTTTGTAGGGGTCCAGATTTTTCAGCACTTTCAGAACATCCGCTATCTGGATTTGGGTGAAGGAGCAATGGGGAGGCTTGGCCAAGTTGCAGTGAGGGGTGCAGGGCGGTTGCCCGGGGTAGGGGTAGCCAGGTGGAAAGCATGGCCAGACGTAGAAAAATTATCGAAATCTCAATTATCGCAGATTTATCGGTGGTGAGTGTTTCCTAGCCTCAGTGCAGTGGGCAGCTGGGAGGAGGTGTTCTTATTCTCCATGGACTTTAGTGTCCCAGAACTTTTTGGAGTTCGTGCTACAGGATGCACATTTCTGTTTGAAAAGGTAGCCTTTGCTTTCCTAACTGCCTGTGTATATTGGTTCCTATCTTCCCTGATGTAATCACAGACTGTTATATTGAGTGGTACTGAAGTGAATAAAAAAGGAATCATGAGAAATTTTTGCCAAGGGTCGTGAGTTCATGCCATAGTTTTCCTGTTGATGTGCAGTAGAGATGACTTTATCACTAAAGTGTATTGGAATGTGGTCACACTCAGCTGCCAGTGTTACGCCTGCTAAACAAAAACACATGCTGAGAAGAAACCTGACCCTTGATACTGTGTAAAATGAAGTGAAGCTTATTTTGGAGCACAGTCAAATATTTCATCCCCAGATCATATCCCGGTAATATTTAGCAGTGGTTAGTGATATTTAATACGAAAGTTCAAGTCATCATCTTTTTTCGCTTACTTAACTGTATTATGGTGTATGTGTCATGAGTTTAGTCCATTTTCATTCCACTCTAGCATAATCATATCCAGTAATAACAGAATATAATAGCATCTTCTTAGTGACTGCTGTGAGCAAATAACCTGTGAACACAAGTTGATAGGAGCAGATATGACGGCTTTAAAATTCCCTTAGTATTTTATAGATACAGAGTCCTTGTTTATCTAACCCTAGCCTCTCTTTCCTGGGTATTGTCTTTCAGGTCAGGAGACAAAGTCTGGTCTCCAAATGTTATTGAAGATGGCAAGACAAGTCCATACATGGCCACATTGGAGTCTGAGTCACCACAGGTATGAGCTGCACTGGTTTACATGCAAATAAGAGCCATAGATACATTTTATATTTTGGTTCAGTGTATATAATTGTAAAAATTTCAAAGATTTTACCGAGTACAGTTCACATAGGGAATTCATTAGGCCCTAATCTATGGATTTCACATGACTGGGAATACAGATATTGATCTGTTGGTCATAGATACCTTAAGAAAAGGTAGATGGATGGATCACAAGTCAGTATCTGGTGTTACCACTATTTGCCTCATGTAGCGCGACACATCTCCTTCGCATAGAGTTGATCAAGTGGTTGATTGTGGAATGTTGTCCCACTCCTCTTCAATGGCTGTGCAAAGTTGCTGGATATTGGCGGAAACTGGAACACGCTGTCGTACACGTCGATCCAGAGCATCCCAAACATGCTCAATGGGTGACATGTCTGGTGAGTATGGAATTATGTACAGATCCTGGCAACATGGGGTTAAGACATTAGGGTATGGCATGGATGAATGGCACGACAATGGGCCTCAGGATCTCACCACAGTATCTTTGCATTCAAATTGTGATCGATAAAATGCAATTGTGTTCGTTGTCTGTAATTTATGCCTGTCCATACCATAACCCCACCTCCACCATGGGGTACTCTGTTCACAACTTTGACATCAGCAAACCGCTTGCCCACAGAATGCCTGTTTAGTTGTTTACGACACCGTACTGCAGTCAGGTCAAGACCCCAATGAGCACGCAGATGAGCTTCCATGAGACGGTTTCTGACAGTTTGTGCAGAAATTCTTTAGTTGTGCTAACCCATAGTTTTATCATCTGTCTGGGAGGCTGATCTCAGACAACGCAGGTGAGGAAGCCAGATGTGGAGTTCCTGAGCTAGCGTGGTTACACGTGGTCTGCGGTGTGAGGCCGGTTGGACCTGCTGCTAAATTCTCTAAAATGATCATGTAGACGGCTTATGGTAGATAAATGAACATTACATTTTCTGGCAACAGCTCTGGTGGACATTCCTGCAGTCGGCATGCCAATTGCACGCTCCCTCAAAACTTAAGACATCTATGGCAGCGTGGTGTGTGACAAAACTGCACATTTTAGAGTGGCCTTTTCTTTTTCCTAGCACAAGGTGCACCTGTGTAATGATGCTGTTTAATCAGCTTCTTGATATGCCACACCTCTAAGGTGGATGGATTATCTTGGGAAAGGACAAATGCTCATTAACAGGTATGTAAACACATTTTTGCATGAAACTTGTTTTTTTGCGCATGCAACATTTCTGGAATTTATATTTCAGCTCATAAAACATGTGACCAACACTTTACATGTTGTGTTTATATTTTTGTTCAGTGTAGACTATCTTCTGATATACTGCTGCCTCGATGGTTCCCAAAATAAATTATCCAGAAGCAGAGGCGTGCCCGGTGAACTTTGCAGCATTTTCCGATACTGAATAGAGGGTGATGCAAAGTGTCTGCTTGTTTTGGTTACAATGAGTGTATTGTGGCTGGGACTTCTGAGAAGTGACCATTCATCTCTTATTGTTGCCGTTGGTTGTCATGTTGGGGCGCTTTCCCATGTCCCAGTCTCTTCAGTGTAGCGATCCCTGTAAACTGGGCTGACTGGTCACACAGAGGCCTGAAATTATTCCATCACTTCATCAATTGAATGTTGACGCGATACACAGCAGACAGATGTATTGAGTTCCGCTTCAGTAGGCAGGCTGGTGGACATGTTGAATGAAAGAGCTCTACAAATGGTGGAAGGTTCAATACAGAACAAGTTAACTCTATCCCTGATGTGAATACGGTGATTGTGTTTTTCCATGTAGCTGCGCCTAAGTTTACATCGTCTTTTTTGTCTTCAGAAAGCCGCATAGACATTTTATTGCTTTAACACGCGTGACGTCTAAGTCAAAGCCACTGATCCTTATCCTAAATATTCCTAATGTTCTTGGGTTACATGGTTGATATACTGCTCTTGTAAGCGTGGTAGTCATAGCATATACATCTTCCTAGTGATAAAGGAGGTGAAAGACCAACCCATTACAGCCTTCAGGCAATCCAGTGAGACAGGCAGATTCCCTGAGAGCGGTCCTGGGGATTGGGAACGTTGTATTTCACCGTCTCGACACAAGCTGAAGTCTGAGCGAAGGGGGAACTATCAACTCAAACTCTGTATATAAACGGAGACAGGCATGCTAGCAGTGCCTCCTGTGTGCGTATAATCGGAGAATGCTGCTCTACCTCCTGGATAAGTTACAGAGGGAGGTTTGGAAACCTTGTATCCACTCTCTGCTCTCTACTGAAAGACTGGCTACTTTTTAATAGACTTAAAGTTGAGAAACGGCAGAGTGAGTAAGTATCATTAGCTGCATTTGCTTAATTTGCTTTTGGTGGAGGCGTGTTAACATGAACGGGAAACAGTTGGTTGGTCGGTCCCTTGAGTTAGGCTAAATGAGGACCTGAAATGGTCTCATCACACGACGAAGGCGCAACAGAGCCTATACAACCTCAGGCGGCGGAAGAAATTCGGCATTGCCCCTAAAGAGCCTTGCAAATTTCTACAGATGCACAATTGAGAGCATACAGTTGGGCTGCATCACCACCTGGTACGGCAACTGCACCAACCTCAACTGCATGGCTATCCAGAGAATGGTGCGGCCATCGCAGCTCCGGGGGCTCACTGCCTGCCCTCCAGCACTCGTGTCAAAGGAAGGGCAAGAAGATCATTAAGGACCTCTGCCACGAACTGTTAACTCAGCTACCGTCTGGCAGACGGAGACAATACAGGTGCATCAGAGCTAAGACAGGGAGACTAAGAAACAGCTTCTATCTCCAGGCCATCAAACTGTTGAACAGACATCACTTGGTGATGCACACTCATTCACAAAAAACACACACACACAAACTAGCACACACACCTCATACTCACAAACACATGCACATACACTCACACACATCACTCACACAGTCAACGCTGCTGTCCCGTATTGTAGAGACATTAAACCACTGGACACTTCCTGTTTCACACACTGTGTTTATATACTGTATTCTCTAAATGGCTCTAAATATCTACTTCTGTACATATCATTCTTGTGTAAATTAATCTGGTGTATATACGTAGATTACTGTTACAGTGCTATTTGGGGTTTTAATTGGGGTCGTTACGACACTATTTATTTATTTGGATTATTTGTGTACTTGTTTCACATTTCACCGCATTTAGGAGCTAGTAACATAAGCATTTCACTGCACCTACTATAACATTTGCTAAACTGTGTACCCAACCAATAAACTTTGATTTTGAAATAAATGACCATGGTTGTTTCCTCCTCCAGGCTTGTTTACTGTAATTTACCTTGAAAGAGATTACCGGCATCTAACAATGCTGATGGTGCTCCAGACACATTAGACACAACATGTGAACTCCCGACCAGCATATGGGAGTTCTAGCTCGCAGAAAGTGACACAAGGAAGTGGTGAGATGTTTCCTTGAACAAGGGGAACGTGGGAGATTCTCATACAGTTGAATGATACATTTTTGGATCTAAACCTGAACAGTTACAAAACTAAAGCTATTTGTGGCGTCCTCGTACTGGAAAGAGGTGAAAAACAGGAGGAAAATATTGATTGTTTCCATGAACTTATCTTACTCATCAACAGACCAGAATATTGTAAGATTAGCAGAGAGGATAATGACTAATTTTGAAATTATTATTAGAATAAATAAGGGAAAATAGGCCTGTGGTCTATAGTATGTTAAAGTAGGTCTACAGATGGCTACAGCTATCCACTGTATGCTATTCTGCATATTTCCTCAGGCTAAATAAAATCACCATTGTGTTTTTAGCAGGGGCCTTGGAAAGTAATAGCGCTTTCTAATGCTGGAAACGCTGGAACTCACGTCACTAAGGTTCCATGCTCAAGCCGCACTGCCAAGCTGGCAAGAGGGAGAGGATTATCCTTCCTGGAATTTATGAGAGCTGACAGCGAGGGTCCACACATGGCTTAAGACTGTCATTTTTTTTCTTGGAATTAGTTTTACTTCATAGAATCCGTTTGATACAGAATCTGTTTTATGAATGGAACAAGTCCACTGGTTTTCCAGTATACCTGTCAGATTAAGATCGTCTGCCTAATAAATAACATTACAGAACCCTGACAATAGAGTCTAATTGTGACGTGCTTATAGGTTATTTTTCTATAGTGATTGTTTGCTCCGTTCCATAGAGGTCATACTCTACCCTCTGTCAAATATGTTTAGCGGTTCAATTAAAACATTGTTCTCTGTAAACAAATATATATATACCCAATCAACACAGTGCCATTGAGAGTTCACATTCACTGCACCACATTCATCCAGGACTTTGGATCATAAGCTTGTGACCCAACTTATTTTGTTGTTTGTTTCCAGTCCTGGGTGAAGTAGTACTAATCAGACGGTAATCCCCAGAAATGTCCATCTATATTTGGGTTGGCCCAGAGAGGTCTCTCTCTCCCTCTGTCAGCACGCTGTGGAGGGGATGGGGCCATGGAGAGCAGCCCCTTGGCTGTCTGCTTGCTTCCAGCCAGCCCTGGACCCACCATCCCCAGGCTTCTCTTAGCCCTGCACTCTGGGATAGGAACAGGGACAATAACGAGCTGGTTTGTTTGGTTAGCGGTGCAGAGCGCCATGTGAAAAGTTTAATTGCCCAGGTCTGGGGATTACTGTGAGAGGGGGAGGGGAAGTTGAATCGGAGAGAGAGAGGAGAGCTTTAGGGCCCAGTCAGAAGCAAGCATATGGTTTCAATTAGGCTCCTCTTCCTCCTCCTCCTCCTGCTTTTCCTCCTCCTGCTCCTGCTCTCCTCCACCTCTCCCCCTCCTCCTTCTCCTCCTCCTGCTCTCCTCTACCTCTCCCTGACCAAATTCTGCAGTCTGTCGACTGAGGTAGCAGCAGTAAATCTCCTTCCCCCCTCCTTTCTCAGCGCTTATTATTACGAGTAGCTTTAAGTCAGGCTGATTTCCCCAGGAGTCCTGTGGTTCTGTCTAAACGGGCCCCAGTCTAAAGGCACAACTCCAACACAGCTCCTCCCCCCTGGCTAGGCACACAGGCTCAGCATCCAGTCACCCAGAACCAAGGGCCATGCTTGGCCACCATTGTAAAACAGGTCAGTGAAATCTAATGACGGTCTAAATTTACGAGCAGACAGAACTGCTTCTCATAAATACTGCTTTCTCCAAGTCTTTATTTTTTATTTTTTTTGTCGTAGTCAAGGCTCAAAGAATGTGAGAGTATTTCATAGATTATCTTCTGACAAATGTTGTTTTCTTCAGCAGTCTTTCCCATTTTGGAACTCTATGTGAGAGACTCAACGAGTGACTGGTCATAATATAGCAACATTAGGTTTGATTGCGTTAGTTTGAAAAACAAGATAAGGTTACTAAGTGATTTATCTGGTGATTAGATATGATTTAACAAAGCACACACTCTATGTGGAAGGAACTCTTTGTGGAAGGAGTGTCACCAGTCGCTACAGTTTCTATTAAATATATTTTATGTGTGCTGTTTTAAAAACACCACTTCAGACCGGCATAGGTACGATAAATCAGTTTAATGGGACAGTCTGCTTTACTGTGATTTATTTAATGAAAATAATGGTAGCCTCCATACATACCTAAGAGCAACTTGAAAGCACTTACAGGTCCTGAATGTTACCAAACTGGCACTTTTAAAAGCTATTCACCAGATGTACTGCCTTGTAAATCTGCCATTCACTGAAAGCAAATACTGTATCTATTTGCTGCAGACACAAGGCCAACAGTGTACATTATGGAGAGGTGTGCCATCTTAAGTAGTCTTGGCACTCAACTGAGACAGAAACATGCAACAAATGCGTGCCAAGCAGGGCTGGCTTTATGGGGGAACCTTAGGGGGCCCATCCTTCCAAATAAAATGTTGAAATATGGATCAGAAATATGGACAGAAGGACACATCAATCTCAGATCAAGCATCCTAGCAAATTGAACAGCCCCCCCATCTCAGTATGTGCAGACCATGTATGTGATGATGTTTGGACTAAAACAGTATGGCATGTGGTCATTTTTAGCCAGACAGCATCAGATACATGGGCTACATGTATAGTAGAGGAAGCGGGAGGGCTCGCTCTCACCAAAATCTATCCAGAATAAGCCCAATGCATTTCTATGGGCTTTATATGCCTGCCTTCCCGCCTTTGGGACAACGACTCCCATTGTTAGGGCAGAGACATGAGAAACTGGTCATTATATATAGATCTCTGGTTTCAGGGCAGCCACTTGCGAATTGGAAAGGAAAGTTGACATGTGCACCCAGCACTGTTCAGATCATGGCTTACCCTACAGTGAATTCACGTTTTGACAAAATGATATAATTACTCCTGTCGAAATAAAATCATCAAAAATACTTGACCAGACAGCATGACATAGCCACAGAGAATCATTAGCTTCTTTAAAACAAATAGCTGTGGATAGTTTCACAAACGCATAGGCCCATGAAGCCCGCGTGGCAATAGACTTCGCTGATTATTTGCGACTGTCAGTGAACAGCATCTAAAATATGTGTGAAGATAATGTGTTTTGAGTATAATTTTGGCGAAGAAATGCCGCAGCTCTCCAGATTTCATGCACTCAGCTCTCCAGAATGCGCTCAGTTGTCTCCCACCAATTCTTGCCCATTCATTGTTTTGTTGTGTGAACGGTTTGCCCTTGGAGTGTTTAGTAGGCCTATGAAGTGTACTTAATCCCGTCATTTGTTGGCTTCCAATTCTGTTAATTAGGGCTACAGTCAATTACCGTTCTCATTCTTGGAGTGGAAACGTTGTTTGCAGAGTTCACAACCTGCTACACTTGTGAGAAACACGTTTTGGTTTATTTCATAAACATTATTTACGAGTTTTGTCCATTTTTTTTCATTGTGTTTTGTTTGGAGTGCTCCATGTGAGCAATGAGCATGTCTCTGGTTTCTCTGTCCTGATAATATTGATGGAGCGCCCGCCTGAGCACACATAGAAGTAGCCAACCTGCCCTGCGCACAAATGTAGGAAGGTGCCCATTTGGGGACGTCAGCAGCTACTCTTCATGGATTCCAGCAAAATTAAGGCAGTTGTACATTTTTAAAACATTACCATAAATTCACAACATGTTAAGTGTGTGCCCTCAGGCCCCTACTCTACTACCACATATCCACAACACAAAATCCATGTGTATGCGTGTGTCTGTGCCTATGTTTTGTCTTGCTTCACAGTCCCCGCTGTTCCATGAGGTGTATTAAAAAATATATGTTATTATTTTGTACTTTATAACCCTTTTTCTCCCCAGTTGGTAGTTAGTCTTGTCCCATCGCTGAAACTCCCGTACGGACTCGGGAAAGGCTAAGGTCGAGAGCCGTGTGTCCTCCAAAACACGACCATCCCAAGCTGCACTGCTTCTTGAAACAATGCTTGCTTCACCCGAAAGCCAGCTGCACCAATGTGTCAGAGGAAACGTACAATTGTAAATAAGAGATTGTTCTTAACTGACTTGTCTAGTTAAATAAAGGTTAAAAAAAAGTATTTACATCAACAACATAGGAATTGCTACAAAACTTATTGTATAACCTTGTATAACCAACCTTTGGATCTTTGGTTTTCCTAAGCTACTATATTGTGATCAATATATAAAATGGATTTAGGATACTGCTTTCAAACAAATTTCTGCAGAATTAGTAAAGATGTGATCAATACATGTTGATGATTTCCTTGCGGTGCTGTTTGTAACTACCCTGGTAGTTTGATTGAAAACCTGAAACAGGTTGCAGGCACTAGTTAAAGTTTGAAGCTTTCTCTTGAGTGGGCAGCCTGATGAAAGCCAGTCAATATTTAAAACACCCAGAAAATATACCTCTCTATTGATATCACATACAAGCCTTTCACACATGCTATCCAGATACTGAGTGTCAGCACTTGGGGGTCTATAGCAGCATCCCACCAGAATGGGCTTTAGGTGAGGCAGGTGAACCTGTAGCCATTTTCCTTCAACAGTATTTAACATTAGATCCTCTCTAAGCTTTACAGGAATGTGGTTCTGAATATAAACAGCAACACCTCCACCTTTGGCATTTCTGTATTTTCTGTAGATGTTATAACCATGTATTGGTTATACCACTGTATCATCAAAGGTATTATCTAAGTGAGTTTCAGATATTGTCAGAATATGAATGTCATCTGTTACTAGCAAATGATTGATTTCATGAACTTGTTTCTTAAGCTACTTATGTTAACATGGGCAATTTGTAATACTTTTCTGGGTTTCTTAATCACTTTTCTTGCTTTACTGGGAGACTTAGCAGAGGTAGACATGCACAGGTTATTTATGTTTAGTGCAGGGGGAGCTGCACACAGTGGACTTCCTGCTATGGCACACCACCTCCATGCTAACAATATAACTCTGGTTCATAGGCATATGATTATGAGCTGCTCCTCATAATGTAATTCGACCCCACATGAACCATGACAGTATCAGCCCCCAGTGACTGAAGCATAGCCTCGGGAAGCAACCTGTTGATATCAACTTTTGTCCCAGGAAAACACAAAGGTACAGGTATATGCCTCACTATCGAACTCCCTATCACAATAGCCAGAATGATCTGGCCTCTCCCGTGTCTCGAAGCTGATTACGAGGCCAGAGCCACAGAACTCTCCTGAGAAGAAGGCTGCTGAGATGCCAAAGGGACAGAGCTCTGAACCAGAGAGCACGGCCCAGCGGAGGGTGGCCACGGAGGTAGCTGGAGGGACATCCACAGCCATGGAGGGAACACCCAAGTCCCTGGCAGAAGACAGCTGGTACAGGGGCTCAAAGCGATTTGAAAGTCTTAAGTCCGGACACGGGGGAAGAAGGCAGGCGCGCCAAGAATGATTCTTCTTCTTCTGTCTGGTTCCAACACGCATCAATTTACGCTCACCTGGAGTCCAACAATGAGCGGCCATTTTCTGGTTCAAGCTAATGGAGGAGTGCAGTAGCGGACAAGATGCCGATATTCTCATGGAATCCTTATTCCCTTCCAGGTGCTTGGTCAAATGTTTCTTTTTTCTTCACGAAGAGTAATAATTATTTCTTTAGCTGCATCAAGATCAATACATTTTTCACAAATGAAGGTATCCATCAGACCTTTCCCCGTGACAACAGGTCGCTTGCTGTTCCTTGCTACACACCGGCCGGCTGCGTGTTAGCATTTGGTGTAGCCTCTCAGAGCTGTGTCGGGAGTCTATGTAGTCTAGGGGGGTACAAAAGATACAGTTACAGTATGTACTGGCCAACGGTTGGAGTCACACTCACATGGTGGAAGTAAGGACTTAGTTCTATAGTAGTTCTATAGAGACCGTTGTATGAGTTGAGCTCTTGGTAGCCTGGCTCGGTTGTTGGTATCCAGGTACGAAAGCGTCCGGGATGAAAAAGTTGAATGGAAAAAACTAAGACGTTGGTAAATGTGTTAAATGAAGAGTTTTGATTGGACCGTAAACAGTAACAAACTAAGTTTGGCAGGTAGCCAAGTCACAACAAACAGCACAGCAGCATGATAATGCGGAGGTGTGACCTTTCCCCACGTGAGACAGTAAGCTCTATAACATGCTTCGTCATTCCAACAGAAACACGTGCAACAACAGTCATTTTGGGGGCTTCTGAGGCTTGTGGGCGCCCTAGAGCAAAACAGAGAATGACATCGTGTCCGTAAGAGTCTCAACTATCAATAGAATGGTCATAATACTTTGTAGCCCAAACCATTCGGACACGACAGGCAGAAGTTAGCAGAAGAGGCTGTACCGACCTTAGCCTACAAGTCTTGTGAGGCTTGTAGGCATGCTAGAACAAAACGGAGAACGCCATCGTGTTCATAAGAGTCTCATATTTCAATAGTGTCCATAAAACTTTGTAGACTGTTTGAACGCTACGGGTGTTTTTGTGAGAAGATAGATTTTCAGGAAGTCTCATGGTCTGACAAACACTATTCTAGCTCTGCCACCTTTCATCGCGGATGCGGACAGGCAATATTGGCGGATGCGGAGGATTGAAATGCAGCCATTTGCAGAAAAGTCATTAAATACCTCAACATGTTTCCCTTGCACAAAAACAGCTGTCTGTCCAGAGCTCACTGCTGAGAGAACTAGAATACAGGGCCCAGAATACAGTTCCATTTCCTTAGCCACCAATGGATCACGGTTTATCAATGTGTCTATATGGCAGAGGTTGGTGCTCTCACGTTAGTTTAAGTTTTACTTTTAGATTTGTATCATTTTAATTCCAATTTTTACAATTAACCACTTGACAATGACTTTGAAAAATGAAAAGGTTGTTATTGAAACGAAAATGCACATGTGAAAACCATAATTGGCACGCAGATTGGTAGAAATTGTAGTAAAAGTTGTAAGCTTTCCCCAACTTGAAACTCTGCCTATGGTATTTAAAAAATGTGTGCACAAGCAAGCGCATGCACACATGGGAAGTCCAGTGAAGAAAACATGCCCCCTATGGAAATCAAATAGCCGTCCAACTGATTCGTTCTGGCGCCGGCCCTTGTGCCAAGGATTGGAAGCAGGCTTTTCTCTCTACCTCTCCCTAGCTCCATCTGTTTATGTGAAAACGACCACTCTACTGTAAATAGGCAACATCAAAACGTTTGTGTTCATTTGCCGTGCTTGACACAGCAAATCATCACTGATGTTATCTGCACTCACTCTCATTCGGGTATAGCCAAGGTGTTTGCCAAGCCTTTCAGTAGTCCTGTCACTCTTCCCCTTGGTGATCTCAGGGCTCTGTGGCTTCTATTGTAACTGTTTGAAGGAGGCGCTGGAATCCATCCACACGTCGTAAAAAGGCCAAGTTTACTGTCGCTGCAGGAACACTTGGTAATACAATACACTCAAATGTTTGCTCTGCCTCTCTTTTACTGTTGTTGCCGAGAGGGGACACGGCTTGGAGTTATGGACCAAGCCCAGGGTTGGCGAAGCAGCTTGGGGTAGGGCTGTGGGGTGTGGGATCAAGGGCTCAGCAGAGTGGTCATTAGCGATGGCCCAGGCATGGGTGGTCTGGGCCAGGGAACAAAGACCAGGCCATCTGCTGCCTGCCTGCCTGGAGAGTCTGTGAACCTCCGCTTCCTGGGGCCAACCACTCAAACTAACCCACCACTCAATGTGCACACACAGGTTAATCAACAGGCTAGCTGTGAGGGATGACAACTTTGTCTCCAGTACTCTCATTGCACAACCGTTAAACAAGTCACTCCAGTTTAGATTACATATTTACAGAGGAGCTAAGATTGTGTGCAGCCCACAACAGCCTATAAGTCACTATATTTTGGATGACAGTCATACCACTAAAACCAGCCATTAGAAAAGTGATGACGTAAACAAAATGTTGCAACCCATCCTTATCTGTGGCTTGGCTGGAGAGATGACCACGCATGTCACACGCAATATACGGTCGATTATCAGTGTAGTTCATGGAAATCTGCAGTTAATATTTGGTTACTTCATTGGATAGCTGACGCAGGTCCATGCAAGATGTTTTTGCCTCTGTGCAAACAGTCACCTTAATGTTGCCATGAATAGACTATGACAACGACATAGAAGTGCATTGGGAATAACCATACTTTTCTTAATGACTCCTCTGCTCTGTCCTTCTCTAGAATTTCCGACCAATTAGCACTGGACCAATGAGCAGTGGTTACAGCAGCAGCTACAGCAGGGGGAACAACAGCAGCGGTTACAGCCGAAAACCCTCCTACACTCCCGAGCTGCCGCACCTCAACAACGGCACCTCCAAGCAGTCCAACCATGCGCAGTACAACAACCCAGCCAGCCTGTACGCACACAACAACGGCAGCAACGGAGACAGAGACAGGGTCTTGCCAAAACAAATGAGCGGCCTGAGCCTTGGGTCTCCTCACAGGTAAGGCATGTGGAGTGGAAAATCCATTTGTTATCGCGTGGTCTCTCGGATGTGTGATAAATGTGTGTGTTCTCCTAGGCTACAACCTACAGCGCCCAGAGATGTCCTCTGGGCCCTGCTGTTTGTGCTGACTGCACATGTTTCCCCCTCCTAAGGCCTCACAGGGCCTCACAGTGAAGTTTACTTTGAAGGGTCCCTCCGGAGTGGAGGAAGACCAGGATCAGAAAATATAGATCAGCCGTGCTGATATTCACAGAGCAGTGCTTAATGTTATGCACTATTGGCATAATGGAGCTTGGGGATTCTTTCTGGTGGGTTTTGTGGAAAGACTGTGAACAGCAAATGGGGTCTATCTCCTGTTTGGACGAGGAATAACAAGGTGGAATGGATGAACCTGCAGCATAGTTTACTTCAATGGAAAAAAAGGACCTGAGACTACAGTCATTTCAAGATATTCTGGTAGATGTACCATGTCAATGTGAATATGTCAGTGTGAGGACCACATTGGAAATAAGTGTTGTACTCTAGATCTCAGTACTACTGACGAGGCATCCCCTTTTCCCTTGCCCTTCTTTAAACTGCATTTGTTTTACCCCCAAATCAAGTCACAGCATTCACAAATTAAATCAATGAACAGCGCAGTTGTTGGTCACACTGAAAACAACTTTATTTGTTTGTCTTCGTCTCTTTCAGCCCTGAGCCTCCGATGCGTTCTCCTATGGGCCGTCATGGAAACGGTCATAGTTTTGAAGTCACCACAGAGTCAGATGTGTACAAGATGCTACAAGACACAGAGGAACCAGTCTCCGCACCCAAACAATCCGGCTCCTTCAAATACCTACAAGGCATATTGGAGGCAGAGGATGGAGGTACCCTTATTTGTTGCTCTATACGAGTCTCCATTCACCCAACAGTTTACCTAAACAACATGCTTGTTTATGTATGTTAAATATATGTTTGTATATTTGAGCTAAATAGTTTTCTTCTGCAAGTGGAGCGTGTGATGTTTTCCAACCACATGACTGTGTGTGCGCTGTTGCACATGTTGTCCCTGAGAGGACAGGGAGCGTTGGCATAGTTTTCCTTTTACAGGCCGAGAGAGGTGAAAGTCAAATGATAAAGCGGGGGAAGAAAGTTTACCGCAACACAGCCTTATGAAAGACAATAAAACAGAGAAATATGACTTCCTGGTGTTTCTTTCAAACGTTTTTCACCGTTTTCCTTAGAAGTAATGCGTTGTGTTTTCGTCAGGGTCGTGGCCAGATCTCACCTCTTCAAGGAGAACCCAAACAGACATGCTCTTCCCCAGGAACAAGTCATGCTGTCTGTTGGGGATCATTGAGATGGTTTTGTATCAACACCAGTACCCTGTTATTCTTTGAATTTGGTGCTAGTCACTTGCAGGTGTGAAAAGGGATTAAGGAAGAGCAAAAAGTTAATAACGGTTTTAACAGAATTAAATTCATCGGCACCGATTCGCCTCCTGCACAGTTGTTATTTTTTTCGCGACCGCAAAAGGCGTCATGGACACTGGGTTTAAGCTTCTAGTGCGATGCTTACACACCTTGGGGCTTATACAAGACTCGCCCTAAAGCTCTGTCTGCCTGTTTCTGGTTGTTGCTCTCCGTCTGTGGGAATGCTTGCATTATGTTCTGCTGAAGGAGTTTTTTTTCTCTTTCTCAGCTCAGCTTTGACATTTAGACGGAGAGAGGCATTTGACTGCATGTGATATTGTCAATCCTCATCCTTGAAAAGGAAGACGCTCTTGTTTTGAAAATGTCGGCATCCCTGTGATTTCATTGGAGCGCAAACATGAGGCGCTGTTATGATGGAGCCCCACAGGCACTGCTTTGACCATCTGTGGTGTCAGACAGTGCGAGGGTGAAAACAAGAGGAGAGGAGACGTTTGCATGACGAGATTCCCAGCTTTTTACTACACGGAACTCCCCACCAATCACTGAAGAATCCACCACTTATAGTGGTCAAAAGATACTGTCGAAGACAGAAATCGGAGGGAAGTGGTCATGTATTTACAACGTGCTTTACTTTTGAGGATGAGCAGATGTGATGAGCACATTGTACTGCCTGTAGTTGAACCCCCTGTAAGAAAATAAGAAATAAAGACAAGGTTACAGCATGTTTATTTTGTTTGTCTGTTTATCCAGAAATGTGACCCCCATTAGCCATTGCGGGTAGCTATCTGTTTTATAAAAAGCTGCTCTAATAACTAAGATAAATGGGTGGAAACTCCCTTTTTTAGTACAGATTAGGGGGATCGCATGCTATGAACTTTATTCATATAGACTTGTCAGTAGTCTTTGTGAATGAACCTAGTTTAGCCTACTCAAATACCCGGCTCAAAAAGAGAAGGATGCTATGTTTAGCTAGCTGGCTATGGCTATCCAACACGGGAACTCTTCCACGTTAAGGTAAGCTTTTGGTTTTATTAATTTATTGCCACCAGGCCCCTCCGGTGTAACTGCTAAATTGTTTGCTGCTAACTGTACACTGTACAGCATGATTGCAGCGTGTTTACTAACGCATTAGTTCTAATAGGTATGTTGACAACGATGTAAGCTGTGTGTAGTGGTTACCAATTACGATATGAAGGTTTGGCTTGGAAAGGTTTTCTCACCTGGTCACAGACAGCTGATGTGTTGTGCACAAATCAATTTGTATTTGTCACACGTGCCGAATACAACAGGTGTAAATCATAGCGTGAAATGCATACTTACAAGCCCTTAACCAACAACAAAATAAGAGATAAGGAAATATTTAGTAAATGAACTAAACTAAATAAACGTACACAATAAAAATAACAATGACAAGGCTATATACTGTGGGTACCGGTACCAAGTCAGTGTGTGGGGA
Organism: Oncorhynchus masou masou; assembly: GCF_036934945.1. NCBI lineage: Eukaryota > Metazoa > Chordata > Actinopteri > Salmoniformes > Salmonidae > Oncorhynchus > Oncorhynchus masou. The sequence goes on from NC_088222.1 coordinate 52,638,159, forward strand.
TATAGGGAAGGTCAAGGTAATTGAAGTTATATGTATAAGTAGGTAGAGGTAAACTGACTATGCGTCCATAATAAACAGTGAGTAGCAGCAGTGTAAAAAATAAAAGGGGGGGCGTCAATACAAATATTCCGGTTAGCCATTTGATTAATTGTTCACCGGTCTTACGTCTTGGGAGTAGAAGCTGTTAAGGAGCCTTTTGGACCAAGACTTGGTGTTCCGGTACAACTTGCCGTATGGTAGCAGAGAGAACCGTCTTTGACTTGGGTGGCGGGAGTCATTGACACTCTTTTAGGCCTTCCCCTGACACCGCCTAGTATAGAGGTCCTGGAAGGCAGGAAGCTTGGCCCCAGTGATGTACTGGGCCATATGCACTACCCTCTGTAGTGCCTTATAGTTTGATGCTGAGCAGTTGCCATAACAGGCGGTGAAGCAACCAGTTAGGATGCTCTCGATGGTGCAGCTGTAGAACCTTTTGAGGATCTGGGGACCTCAGATCTTTTCAGTCTCCTGAGGGGGAATAGGCCTTGTTGTGCCCTCTTCATGACTGTCTTGGTGTGTTACGACCACTCCACTACAGCGTCATTGATGTGAATGGGGGTGTGTTTGGTGGCCGTCCTCTTCCTGTAGTCCATTATCGTCTCTTTTGTCTTGCTCACATTTATGGAAAGGTTGTTGTCCTGGCACCACACTGTGATCTCCTCCCTATACGCTGTCTCATCGTTGTCGTTGATCAGGCCTACCACTGTTGTGTCTTCAGCAAACTTAAGGAAGGTGCTAGAGTTGTGCTCGGCCACGCAGTCGTGGGTGAACAGGGAGTACAGGGGGGAAATAAGCACGCACCCCTGAGGGGCCCACGTGTTGAGGAACAGCATGGCAGATGTGTTGTTGCCTACCCTTACCACCTGGGGGCAGCCAGTCAGGAAGTCCAGGATACAGTTGCTGAGTGAGGTGTTTAGTACCAGGGTCTTTAGCTCAGTGATGAGCTTTGTAGGTACTATGGTGTTGAACGCTGGCCTGTAGTTACTGAACAGCATTCTCTCATAGGTATTCCTTTTGTCCAGGTGGGAAAGGGCAGTGTGGAGTGCAATAGAGATGGCATCATCTGTGAATCTATTGGGGCGGTATGTGAATTGGATCTAGTGTTTCCAGGATAATGGTGTTGATGTGAGCCATGACCAGCCTTTCAAAGCACTTCATGGCTATAGACGTGAGTACTATGTGGCGGTAGTCATTTAGGCAAGTCACCTTGGCGTTCTTCGGCACAGGCACTTAGTGGTCTGCTTGAAACATGTAGCTATTACATTGTCAGTCAGGGAGAGGTTGAAAATGTCAGTGAAGACACTTGCCTGTTGGTCCACGGATGCTCTGAGTATGCGTCCTGGTAATCTGTCTTGCCCCGCGGCCTTGTGAATGTTGACCTGTTTAAAGGTCGTACTCAAATCTGCTACGGACAGCATGATCACACAGTCATCTGGAACAGATGGTGCTCTCATGCATGCATCAGTGTTGCTTGCCTCAAAGCGAGCATAAAAAGCAATTAACCCGTCTGGTAGGCTAGCGTCACTGGGCAGCTCGCAGCTGGGATTCCCTTTGTAGGCTGTAATAGTTTGCAAGCCCTGCCACACCCGATGAGGGTCAGAGACAGTTTAGTAGGATTCAATCTTAGTTTTGTATACAGTTGAAGTTGGAAGTTTACATACACTTAGGTTGGAGTCATTAACATTTGTTTTTCAACCACTCCACAAATTTCTTGTTAACACACTATAGTTTTGGCAAGTCAGTTAGGACATTTAAAGTAATTTTTCCAACAATTGTTTACAGACAGATTAAGTCACTTATAATTCACTGTTTCACAATTCCAGTGGGTCAGAAGTTTACATACACTAAGTTGACTGTGTCTTTAAACAGCTTGGAAAATTCCAGAAAATGATGTCATGGCTTTAGAAGCTTCTGATTGACTCAAATGATTTTAATTAGCCTATTTGAGGTATACCTGTGGATGTATTTCAAGGCCTACTTTCAAACTCAGTGCCTCTTTGCTTGACATTATAGAAACATCAAAAGAAATCAGCCAACACCTCAGAAATACAATTGTAGACCTCCACAAGTCTGGTTCATCCTTGGGAGCAATTTACAAATGCCTGAAGGTACCACATTCCTCTGTACAAACAATAGTACGCAAGTATAAACACCATGGGACCACGCAGCCGTCATACCGCTCAGGAAGGAGATGCGTTCTGTCTCCTAGAGATGAACATACTTTGGTGCGAAAAGTGCAAATCAATCCCAGAACAACAGCAAAGGACCTTGTGAAGATGCTGGAGGAAACGGGTACAAAAGTATCTATATCCACAGTAAAACGAGTCCTATATCGACATAACCTGAAAGGCCTCTCAGCAAGGAAGAAGCCACTACTCCATAACCACCATAAAAAAGCCAGACTACGGTTTGCAACTGCACATGGGTACAAAGATTGTACTTTTTGTAGAAATGTCCTCTGGTCTGGTGAAACAAAAATAGAACTGTTTGGCCATAATGACCATCGTTATGTTTGGAGGAAAAAGGGGAAAGCTTGCAAGCCGAAGAACACCTTCCCAACCATGAAGCACGGGGGTTGGCAGCAGCATGTTCTGGGGGTGCTTTGCTGCAGGAGAGACTGGTGCACTTCACAAAATAGATGGCATCATGAGAGTGGAAAATTATGTGGATATATTGAAGCAACATCTCAAGACATCACAAATGGGTCTTCAGGAAGCTTGGTCACATATGGGTCTTACAAATGGACAATGACCCCAAGCATACTTCCAAAGTTACTTCCAAAGAAAAATGGCTTAAAGACAACAAAGTCAAGGTTTTGGAGTGGCCATCACAAAGCCCTGACCTCAATCCTATAAAAAAATTTGTGGGCAGAACTGAAAAAGTGTGTGCGAGTAAGTAGGCCTACAAACTTGACTCACTTACACCAGCACTGTCAGGAGGAATGGGCCAAAATTCACCCAATTTATTGTGGGAAGCTTGTGGAAGGCTACCCGAAACGTTTGACCCAAGTTAAACAATTTGAAGGTAATGCTACCAAATACTAAGTGATTATGTAAACTTCTGACCCACTGGGAATGTGATGAAAGAAATAAAAGCTGAAATAAATCATTCTCTCTACTATTATTCTGACATTTCACATTCTTTAAATATAGTGGTGATTCTAACTGACCTAACTAAGACAGGGAATTTTTACTTGGATTAAATGTCAGAAATTGTGAAAAACTGAGTTTAAATATATTTGGCTGAGGTGTATGTAAACTTCCACTTCAACTGTAGATGCTTTGCCTATTTGATTGTTTGTCTGAGGACATTGAAGAATTTCTTATATGCGTAGCTCTAGCCTGCATGTTGCGAATGTTGCCTGTAATCCAGGCTTCTGGTTGGGATATGTACGTACAGTCACTGTGAGGATTACTTCATCGATGCAGTTATTGATGAAGCCTGTGACTTAGGTGGTATACTCCTCAATGCCATGGGATGAATCCCGGAACATATTCCAGTCTGTGCTAGAAAAACCGTCCTGTATCTTAGCGTCCACATCATCTGACCACTTCCATATTGAGCGAGTCACTGGTACTTTAGTTTTAGTTTTTAATTGTAAGCAGGAATCAAGAGGATATAATTATTATCAGATTTTCCAAATGGAGAGAAAGGAGAGCTTTCTTCATCTCTGTGTGCGGAGCAAAGGTGTCTGGAGGTTTTTTTCCCACTCTGGTTGCACATGTGACATGCTGGTTGAAATGAGGTAAAACTGATTTAAGTTTTCTTGCATTAAAGTCCCCGCTACTAGGAGTGCCGCTTCTGGATGAGCATTTTTTTGTTTGCTTATGGCCTTATACAGCTTGATGAGTACAGTATTAGTGCCAGCATTGATTGTGGTGGTAAATAGGCAGCTACGAAAAATATAGATGAAAACTCTCTTGGTAGATAGTGTGGTCTACAGCTTCTCATGAAGTAATTTACCTCAGGCGAGGAAAGCCTCAAGACTTCCTTAATATTAGAGATTGCGCACCAGTTATTATTGACAAATAGACCACCTCCCCTCATCTTACCGAAGGTAATGTAGCTGTTATGTCTTGCCGATGCACGGAAAACCCAGCCAACTGTATATTATCCATGTCATCATTCAGCCACGACTCGGTGAAACGTAAGATATTACCGTTTTGAATGTCCAGTTGGTAGGATAGTCTTGAACAGAGCTCATGGATCGAGAGAAAATTAAAGTATCATGTGCTAGCCTAAAGCTATCGATGTTACATTGATTTGGGTGAAAGGAATATTAATTACAGTCATCCAATATGCTTTAATCAAAATAAGGCGATGCTCATAATTTATTTTTTAAATGTCCTCCCTCCACTGGTATAGACTGTACAAGTCTTATGACTAAACCTCCCTTGTACAGTGTTTGTGAGAATCTCATGAGAACTCCTGACTAGAACTTGAAAGAGACTGCAATGATTACTAGATACTTAGTAATACAGTAATCTGGACTCAACCTGAACGTAGTAAATGTAAATCCGGGCCACTCCAGTTAGTATGATCCGCTAAGTTTCGTATGGTATGTATTCATTTGTGGCTGTCCATCAACCATTACCTATGATATGTTACGAATTGCAATTATTACAATATTTTATGAATTTCAAATCATACAATATGTTTACGAATTTGCAAAAAGTATGATATGTTATGAATTCCATTTTTTTGTCGCTAACATTTACTAGGTGGCTAACATTAGCTAGGCTAGGGGTTAGGGTTAATGGTTAAGGTTAGGGTTAAATTTAGGGCTAGGAGTTAAAAGGTTAGGGGAAGGGTTAGTGCTAGTTGAGAATTATCTGTTAATTGAATGATTAGAATATTCCGCCCTGAAACATATTGAAACATACTGAAACAATTGTATGGAATTGATTAGAATGTATAAAATCATAATCAATAAATGTGTAGTCATAGTCAGAATTAGGGTAAAACAATATGTCTTTATGGTATTGTATACATAGACTGTCTGAGCTTGGTGCCGACCAGACTAGAGGTTTGGGAGAGAACGGGGAGTACGTCTCAAGGACAAGGTCACTAATCTCTGTCGGCTGGGTAGTGAGGCAGTGTGTGCGTAGCAGGACATTGTGTGCGTCTGTTTGTGTGTATGTGTGTGCGTATGTTTGTGTGTATGTGTGTGTATGGTTGTGTGAATGTGTGGGCGTGAGAAGTCAGTATAAAATTAATTGTTTTGTATTCTTGACTTTAGAACGTTCCCGTGAATAAACCTGTTTGACTATTTTAGCTGGGCCTCCGTCTGTTTCATTCGACCAGGATCTTACAAATTCTGGTTTTCGGACTGAGTAATACAATTAAATTGGGTTTATGTACCTTGAGAACAAAATTCTCTTATCAGTTAGTTAACAGGCTACAGTGGTTCCTCCTTTAAAAAGTTGCTTCACACTGCAGCACACTCATTCTGTGGCACGTCATTTAATTGTCAGACATTTTTTTCTGTTACTGCAAGTTAATCCTAGTTTGACCACCAGAGGGCATCTTTCAGAAGCATTTGATAGTATTCCGTATTGGCATTACCAGAGAATGTAAAACTTTTTTTGTAATAACATAGTAGACGGGATTGATTTTTTTTAAATGGCTTAATTCATTTGATTAATATTACGGTATTTCTCTTCAGAGGAAAAACAAAATGGAATAGAAAATATGGCACTGTACAACGTGACAGTTGGGAGTAGGCTACAGGATTGTAAATTGTTTGCCTTCATTAGACAACTTTGTTCCAATATTTCTGTAAATAAGTGATATTTATTTATTTTATTCTATTTTCATAGTAATTCGTTATGGATCCATAACTAAATCAACATCTACATTTTGAAAAATTATTTTTTATCATTATTTTATTAACGAAATGTAGTTGCAAAGTTACTAAAAGTACTAAGTAGTTGTAAAGTTGCTAATGCTAAAGATGAGATTCAAACATGCAACCTTTGGGTTGCTAGACATTTGCGTTATACATCTACCCATCCCCCCTGACCAACCACCCTACTTCCATTTTTGCCTTAAGTAAGCATCTGTCTTATGTAACCATACCAAATATAACATATACTAATTTGAGTGTCCCGGATTTACATTTACTATGTTACGTTTAGGCTATGAGACCAGGCTGAATACAGCGATTATTACAGTAAAAATAGACCCCGTTAATACGGTCACAGCATTAGTGTTTAAGTGTTGGAGAGATGTAAACTTTGTGCCAGATAGTTCACCAGTGTGACGGGTAGGCCATGCCAGAGGCAGTGGCGTGCTGGGTCAATGGAGCCTGCTGGCACCTCATCACTCCGTGGTTCAGGGAGAGTGTGATTGTGGCACTCTGGTGTGATGATGATCTGCTCTTTAATGTGAAATATTTGCTCTGCCAGGCAGCTGCCTCTCCCTCCTCCCCTAATTGATGTGTTCCTGCTGTGTGCCAGGATCTCACATCAGCCCTGGCATAAAATGTGAATGGAGGGAGATAGATAGGGAGTGAGAGGTAGAGATAGGGAAAGGAAGATAGAGGTACGGGGAGGGGGAGCGATACTGTAGGTAATACAGTACAGAGAGAGAGAAGGGAGGGTATGGTAGTGAGAGAAAGAGGTAGAGAGGCTGACAGCGTGTGAGCACCACCCTGGCCCACTGCCTGTACCCCTGCCACGCCCTCTGAGGTTAACACACACCAGTGAAGGGAGTGCTTACTGAGGAGTGATGTCTCTGTTGTGGACAGTAGCTGACCTTGGTGCCGCCCTGAGCCAAGTGTGAACACCATTCATTCTTCATGCTTTCACCCATGGCTGACTGCTGCCTTTCCAGCTTTCATATTCTGGTATAGGGTGAAGTTGCCCCTATATCTTGGGTCAGTTTTGCATTTTATCCAACTGATATCGTAGATTCGGATTGGGGGACAGGAAGCTGATCCTAGATCTGTACCCAGAGGAAACATCTCCCCGATGGAACTAAGTTGATTTACAGTATCTAAACGTGTCTTAACTGTGCTATATATGTTGAATAAATAATAATGCTAATTATAAAAATGTGTTGTTTTTTTAAAACTGAGGTGTTATTTTGTGTGTCTGTGTCCACAGGTGTGTCCCCTACTGACATGTCTGGAGTGAGAGGCCTTAGGTCCCCGGACCGATCCCCAGTCCCTAAACTGGGCAGCCCCATCCCCGGCCACATGGGCCCCATGCCCAGCCTACAGAAACTCCCCCAGTGCACGCGCTGTGGCAACGGCATAGTGTAAGTCATAAAAAACAGAGATGACGCTGCACACTAGGAGTGTGTCACAAATGGCACCGCAGTCCCTATATAATGCACTACTTTTGACCATAGACTACAGGTGATACAGGTGCCATTTGGGATGCTATCTAGTCCTGCTCCAACAGGCCCAAGCTAATAACAGAGAGGGAAAATGATCTCCATATATCACTTTGAATGAATAAACCTCTGTGCCACGCCCTCCTCCTCAGGAACCCAGAGATGCCGGTAATCCCCACACCGTTAAAGCACCATGGGTAAACAGCGATGTCATTTGGACAAGAGACCGTTGTGGAGGCTTAGTACCATGGATCTGTTATATAGACTGTTTACACAGGTTTTTTTTAGGCAGGGCACTAAAGCATTTACCTACTGTTATAGGCAGTAGTGGTTAGGATAAAGGCCCGGATACAGGGGATATTCAAATCCAACCAATGAGTTCTGGCTGTTGTGACGCTATGTAATCCTTATTGGTAATGCAAATAACCACATCCATGAATAGAATACTGGTCACTTGAATGCACAGTGACATAGTTAAATAAGAAAATGATTGCTAATCCAATAGCTCTTTATTTACATAACCTTGAAAACCACTTATCTTTGACATGACACTAACAACCTGGTTATGTTCTGTCCGTATAGGGGAACCATCGTGAAGGCCAGAGACAAACTGTACCACACAGAGTGCTTCATGTGTGATGACTGCGGCATGAACCTCAAGCAGAGGGGCTACTTCTTCATCGAGGAGAACTTGTATTGTGAGACCCACGCCATGGCCCGCGTACAGCCTCCTGAGGGATATGACGTGGTCGCCGTCTACCCCAACTCCAAGGTTGAACTGGTCTGAAGTTGTCTTGACTCTCACACAGCCCCCACTCAGACATGTGCCTGCAGTCTTATCCACAGCTCCCAGCCCGTATAGTTGTGTTCCATTTCCAATGCACTACATGTCCAAGCTGTTGCCAGGAAGTATCAGTTTAGAGTTGGATACTAGAGAGTGGGAAAATGTAGTTTCCAGAGGTTTTAAGTCTCTCTTTAATTATTTCACACTTACAGCATACTCTTCCTATTTCGGACGGATTAACATTTTTACACCTGCTGAGTAAAAAAAAAACAATGTTTTAATCAACCAATTAACTAAAATTGGGGGCTTTTCTTTGTGTCAACAGCACTTTTAGATTATGTTGAAACATAAGCAATATTCAACCGAATGACCTCTCACATCTTGGGATGGTTTTCTATTTTTTTTTTTTTTACTCTGCCAACTCCAATACAGTTAGCGGAATGGAATAGGGTCAAGCACCTGACTGAGAATGGAATTCATCTTTCCCTGCTTCTCATACTGTTACTGCTACAATTAAAGAACCCCAGATTTATTACATCTGTTGAAGTGCAATCCAGTGCCACGCGAGAAAGCCTTTTGTCCCTCCACTGTAGCAGCTTTTAAAAAGCTGTGGGGAGCAAAGACGCAGGACAAGGCCATGGAAAATATCGAAATCCAGCCGGTGAATCTAATTTGTTTAGTGTGGTTTTTTTGACACATTTGGTTGAAATAGACAGTTGTTGTTGGCTAAGGGAACGTATTTGAAAGAGTTTGTCTCTTTTTTTTCTTGTTTGATTTTAACATATATCTAGTCACAGCCAGGTCCACTGAATGAATCACACTTCCACATTTCGAGGGAGGGAGGGGAGGGAGGGAGGGAGGGAGGGAGGGAGGGAGGGAGGGAGGGAGGGAGGGAGGGAGGGAGGGATTTACAGTACCAGTAAAACGTTTGGACACACCTACTAATTCCAGGGTTTTCTTTATTTGTACTATTTTCTACATTGTAGAATAATAGTGAAGACATCAAAACTATGAAATAACACATTATTTTGATCTAAAATATCCCAATGCCCCAGAGCAGTGATTGGAGACATTGTTCTATGTACTCTAGGGTGCCGTCTTTCGGATGGGATGTTAAACAGGTGTCTTGACACTCTGTGGTCACTAAAGATCCCATGGCACTTATCGTAAGATTAAGGGTGTTAACTCTGGTGTCCTGGGTAAATTCCCAATCTGGCCTTCATACCATCATGGCCACCTAATCATCCCCAGCTTACAATTGGCTCATTCATCTCCTCTCCCCTGTGACTATTCCCCCAGGTCGTTGCTGTAAATGAGAATGTGTTCTCAGTCAACTTACCTGGTAAAATAATGATTAAATAAATGTTGTAACCAAAAAGTGTTAAACAAATCAAAATATATTTTATATCATAGATTCTTCAAAGTAGCCACCCTTTGCCTTGATGACAGCTTTGCACACTCTTGGCATTCTCTCAACCAGCTTCATGAGGCAGTCACCTGGAATGCATTTCAATTAACAGGTGTGCCTTGTTAAAAGTTAATTTGTCGAATTCCTTTCCTTTTTAATGTGTTTGAGCCAATCAGTTATGTAGTGACAAGGTAGGGGTGGTATACAGAAGATAGCCCTATTTGGTAAAAGACCAAGTCCATATTGTGGCAAGAACAGCTCCAATAAGCAAAGAGAAATAATAGTCCATCATTAATTTAAGAGGTTAATTTTAAGAACTTTTAAAGTTTCTTCAAGTGCAGTGACAAAAACCATCAAGCGCTATGATGAAACTGGCTCTCATGAGGACTGCCACAGGAAAGGAGTTACCTATGCTGCAGAGGACAAGTTCATTAGAGTGACCTGCCTCAGAAATTAAATGCTTCACAGAGTTCAAGTAACAGACAAATCTCAACATCAACTGTTCAGAGGAGACTGTGTGAATCAGGCCTTCATGGTCGAATTGCTGCAAAGAAACCCTTACTAAAGGACACCAATGAGCAGAAGAGACTTGCTTGGGCCAAGAAACACGAGCAATGGGCATTAGACTGGTGGACTGTGTGGTTCCCACCGTGAAACACGCAGGAGGAGGTGTGATGGTGTGGGGGTGCTTTGCTGGTAACACTGTCTGTGATCTATTTGTAATTCAAGGCACACTTAACCAGCGTGGCTACCACAGCATTTTGCAGCGATACGCCATCCCATCTGGTTTGCACGTAGTGGGACTATCATTTGTTTTTCAACAGGACAATGACCCAAAACACACCTCCAGGCTGTGTAAGGGCTATTTGACCAAGGAGAGTGATGGAGTGCTGCATCAGATGACCTGGCCTCTACAAACACCCGACTTCAACCCAATTGAGATGGTTTGGGATGAGTTGGACCGCAGAGTGAAGGAAAAGCAATCAACAAGTGCTCAGCATATGTGGGAGCTCCTTCAAGACTGTTGGAAAAGCATTCCAGGTAAAGCTGGTTGAGAGAATGCCAAAAGTGTGCAATACTGTCATCAAGACAAAGTTATTCTATAATGTTAAAAAAAAATGTGAAAAAAAAAAAGAAAGAAAAACCCTTGAATAAGAAGGTATGTCCAAACTTTTGACTGGTACTGTATGTGTTTTTGGAAGTGACAAACATATCTGTGTTAGGAGCAAAAAGTCTCTACCCCTGAAAGTGTTGGATGAATTATGATCACTTACATTTGTCATGCAGCCTTAGGGACAGCAAACAGTGAACTGAAATAGTTGCATGAAAAGTGCTTTTTTTAATTTGAATGAAAAACTCAATCTCAAAGTGCTTGTTATTTTGATATCCACCGTGACCCTAATGTTTAGCTACTGCAATGCCAACTAGGACAGTAGTTCTTTGTAAATGATGTGAAATTATGTTGTCATGATGTTGGTGTTTTAGTTCTAATTGTACATATTTGTTTCGTCTTGGCTGTTTAACAAACATGACTTGTCACTCTGCCTTCACACGTCTGTGTCATTTAACTGCTTACCGTGTTTAGTCACAGAATCCTCTCATTTTTAACTTATTGTTTTGTTGACACATTTTGTTCTGGTTTCTTCTATTTCTTTTTTAGGATATAATAAAGTGAAAAAAGTTATTAAAATCATACCCATGATTGAACATTTCTTTTACAGGCATGCTGTATTTGTTGTGAAATATTTGGAGAGTAGTACTTTAGCTTGTCTGTGGACACACTACATAGATATAGGGTTCCATTTAGTGGATTTGTATATCCTGGCTATGACAAGGCACTCTATCCACAGTATGTACTCAGACCTACAGCTCAGAGTCAATGCCCTGCGTTCCAAATGGCACACTATTTCTTACATAGTGCACTGCTTTCCCACTGGTCACCGACGTCGAATAAACTTCTCTTTCACGTTGGTGCAACGTAATTTCATTGACATGACGTGAAAACAACGTTGATTCAAACAGTGTGTGCCCAGTGGGTTGGTGCCATTTTGGATGAACACAAATTGGCTGATCCAAACCCAGAGACATCCACTTCCTAGGGCCTGTGACAACAAGTACTCCATGTTTCAATTTGTTACAAGCAGACATTGAACACAAAACTGCCTTTTTGGATTATGCTCAAACTGTGTCATCCAAAACCTACACATAATGATTTTCTTCCCATTTTACCCCCACAAAATGTTTTTTGAGAATATTGTGTGGCACTTGATGTAATATGAGAAGTTTGTGGTTTGTTTAAGATCGAATGTCAAGTTTACCATACAGTTGTGATATATGGCTGAGATTCAATGGTTAACTATAATCAGAAACAGAAGGCAGGAGCCCTTCATACCCCATTAAGTATGTCTTAACACCTTGAGAGAGAGAGAGCAAAAGGGGGGGGGGAGTGCAAAAGGGGAGAAAAGGGGAGAGAGCAAAAGGCGAGAGCGAGAGAGCGCAAGAGAGAGAGAGAGCAAAGGGGGAGAGAAGGAGAGAGAGCAAAAGGGGAGAGAAGGAGAGAGCGAAAAATGAGGGGAGAGAAGGAGAGAGAGCAAAATAGGGGAAGAGAGATACAGGGGGAGGGAGAGAGAAGGAAGAGAAATTGGTCTGTTTTGGAGTCCCAGTCATTAATTTAAATGATTCAGTAAATATGAGAGTGATGTGGTTTAGCAACGTGGCCAACAGTGAGTGACTAATCCAAGGCTTTGAACACTCATCTCAACAGGCATAGGGTGACATTTTCCACATTGGTGACACATATGTTATGCTGCTGGTCACAAGTCAATCCCCAAACAGCTGCAGCAAGGAACATGGCGTTTCGGAAGTTGTCTCATACTTCAATCAAGCATGGAGAACATGATAAAGACTTACAACTTTGTATAAAAGAAAGCTTTCACAGAAGCTTAACATTTTTCACCATTACAGTTCAAATGCATTACTCTTTACATTCATATATTTGCAATGCACAGTAGCATGTACAATGAAGTGGAATCTATTTTAATGATAGAGATACTGGTCATCTCTGTATACCCATCACAAGACACACTGGTTGATACTTATTTATAAAACCCTCCCCCCTCGCTGAGAAACAAACTGCAGCCCTCATCCTCCACATACAACACCCGTTCTCCCAGTCACATTCTGTTCAAAGCCTCTAAAGCACACACATCCCTGGGTCGCTCCTCTTTCAGTTCACTGCAGCTAGCAACTGGAACAAGCTGCAAAAATCACTCAAACTGGACAGTTTTAATCGCAATCTCTTCATTCAAAGACTCAATCATGGACACTCTTTCTGACAGTTGTGGCTGCTTCCCATGATGTATTATTGTCTCTACATTCTTGCCTTTGTGCTGTTGTTTGTGCCCAATAACCTTTGTACCATCGTTTGTGCTGCTGCCATGTTGTGCTGCCTCCATGTTGTGTTGCTACCATGCTTTGTTGTCATGTGTTTCCGCCATTTGATGTTGTTGTCTTAGGTCTCTCTTGATGTAGTTTTCAACTCAAATTTGATTTCTTTCATGCGCCGAATACAACAGGTAGACCTTACCGTGAAATGCTTACTTACAAGCCTTTAACCAACAATGCAGTTCAAGAAATAGAGTTAAGAAAATATTTACTAAATAAACTAGGGTAAAAAAATAAATACAAATAAACACAATAAAATGAATAACAATAACGAGGCTGTATACAGTGTCAGAGTCAGTGTGCGGGGGTGCAGGTTAGTCAAGGTCATTTGTACAAATAGGTAGTGGTGTCTCTCTTGTCGTGATGTGTGTTTTGTCCTATATTTTATTTTTAGTCCCAGCCCATGTCCCCAAAGGAGGCCTTTTGTCTTTTTGTAGAGGGTCATTGTAAATAAAAATGTGTTCTTAACTGACTTGCCTAGTGAAATACAGGTTAAATAAAACATATATTAAAAATTACCATAGGCACATAAACCCTAACTTCGAAACTATTCAGACCCCTTGACTTTTTACACAATTTGTTAAGGTACAGAATTATTCTAAAATGCATTAAATAGTTTTCCCCCTCATCAATATACACTACACACAATACCCCATAATGACAAAGCAAAAACAGGTTTTTAGAAATGTTTAATAATATATTCAAATAAAAAAACTCATAACACATTTACATAAGTATTCAGACCCTTTACTCAGTACTTTGTTAAAGCACCTTTGGCAGCGATTACAGCCTTGAGTCTTCTTGGGTATAATGCTACAAGCTTGGCACACCTGTATTTGGGGAGTTTCGCACATTATTCTCTGCGGATCCTCTCAAGCTCTGTCAGTGTGGATGGGGATTGTTGCTGCACATCTCCCAAAGCCACTCCTGGGTTGTCTTGGCTATGTGCTTAGGGTTGTTGTCCTGTTGGAAGGTGAACCGTAGCCCCAGTCTGAGGTCCTGAGTGCTCTGGAGCAGGTTTTCATCAAGGACCTCTTTGTACTTTGCTCCATTCATCTTTGCCTCGATCCTGACTAGTATCCCAGTCTCTGCCACTGAAAAACATCCCCACGACATGATGCTGCCACCATCATGCTTCAACAAAGGGATGATTCCAGGTTTCCTGCAGACGTGACGCTTGGCATTCAGGCAAAAGAGTTCAATCTTGGTTTATTCAGTCCATTGTTTCTCATGGTCTAAGAGTCTTTAGGTGCCTTTTGGCAAACTCCAAGTGGGCTATTGTGCCTTTTACTGAGGAGTGGCTTCCGTCTGACCACTATACCATAAAGGCCTGATTGGTGAAGTGCCGCAGAGATGGTTGTCCTTTTGGAAGCTTCTCCCATCTCCATAGTTGAACTCTAGATCTCTGCCAGAGTGACCATCGGGTTCTTGATCACCTCCCCGACCAAGGCCCTTCTACCCCGATTGCTCAGTTTGGATGGGCGGCCAGCTCTAGGAAGAGTCTTGGTGGTTCCAAACTTCTTCCGTTTAAAAATTATGGAGGCCACTGTGTTCTTGGGGACTTTCAAATCTGCAGAAATGTTTTGGTACCCTTCCCAGAACTGTGCTTCCACATAATCCTGTCTCGGAGTGCAACGGACAATTCCTTCGACCTCATGACTTGGTTTTTGCTCTGACATGCACTGTCAACTGTGGAACCTTATATATATTAGTGAGGGAGATATGATTCTCCAGCTTCAGTGATTTTTGCAATTAGTTCCAGTCATTGGCAGCAGAGAACTGGATGGAAAGGCGGTCAAGTGAGGTGTTGGCTTTGGGATGATCAGTGAGATACACCTGCTGGAGCGCGTGCTACGGGTGGGTTTTGCCATCGTGACCAGTGAACTGAGATAAGGCGGAGCTTTACCTAGCATGGACTTGTAGATGACCTGGAGCCAGTGGGTCTGGCGACGAATATGTAGCGAGGGCCAGTCGACTGGAGCATACAGGTCGCAGTGGTGGGTGGTATAAGGTGCTTTAGTAACAAAAAGGATGGCACTGTGATAAACTGCATCCAGTTTGCTGAGTAGAGTATTGGAAGCTATTTTGTAGATGACATCGCCGAAGTCGAGGATCGGTAGGATAGTCAGTTTTACTAGGGTAAGTTTGGTGACGTGAGTGAAGGAGGCTTTGTTGCGGAATAGAAAGCCGACTCTAGATTTGATTTTAGATTGGAGATGTTTGATATGAGTCTGGAAGGAGACACCTAGGTACTTATAGATGTCCACATATTCTAGGTCGGAACCATCCAGGGTGGTGATGCTAGTCGGGCGTGCGGGTGCAGGCAGCGAACGGTTGAAAAGCATGCATTTGGTTTTACTAGCATTTAAGAGCAGTTGGAGGCCACGGAAGGAGTGTTGTATGGCATTGAAGCTCGTTTGAAGGTTAGATAGCACAATGTCCAAGGACGGGCCGGAAGTATACAGACAGGTGTCGTCTGCGTAGAGGTGGATCAGGGAATCGCCCGCAGCAAGCAACATCATTGATATATACAGAGAAAAGAGTCGGTCCGAGAAATGAACGCTGTGGCACCCCCATAGAGACTGCCAGAGGTCCGGACAACAGGCTATCCTATTTGACACAGTGAACCAGGCGTTAGTGAACCAGGCAAGGAAGTCATTTGAGAAACCAAGGCTATTGAGTCTGCCGATAAGAATGTGATGATTGACAGAGTCGAAAGCCTTGTTCAGGTCGATGAATACGGCTGCACAGTACTGTCTTTTATTGATGGCGGTTATGATATCGTTTATGACCTTGAGCGTGGCTGAGGTGCACCCATGACCAGCTTGGAAACCAGATTGCATAGTTGAGAAGGTACGGTTGGATTCGAAATGGTCAGAAATCTGTTTGTTAACTTGGCTTTCGAAGACCTTAGAAAGGCAGGGTAGGATAGAAATAGGTCTGTAACAGTTTGGGTCTAGAGTGTCTCCCCATTTGAAGAGATGGATGACCGCGGCAGCTTTCCAATCTTTGGGGATCTCAGACGAAATGAAAAAGAGGTTGAACAGGCTAGTAATTAGAGGTTGCAACAATTGCAGTGGATCATTTTAGAATGAGAGGGTCCAGATTGTCTTGCCCAGCTGATTTGTAGGAGTCGAGATTTTGCAGCTCTTTCAGAAAATCAGCTATTTGGATTTGGGTGAAGAGGAAATTGGGGCGGTTTGGGCGAGTTGCTGTGGGGGGGGGGTGCAGGGCTGTTAACCAGGTTAGGGGTAGCCAGGTGGAAAGCATGGCAAGCCGTAGAGAAATGCTTATTAAAATGCTCAATTATCGTGGATTTATCGGTGGTGACCGTGTTTCCTAGCCTCAGTGCAGTGGGCAGCTGGGAGTAGGTGCTCTTATTCTCCATGGACTTTACAGTGTCCCAGAAATCTTTGGAGTTTGTGCTACAAGACACAAATTTCTGTTTGAAAAAGGCAGCCTTTGCTTTCCTAACTGCCTGTGATAATTGGTTCCTAACGTCCCTGAAAATGTGCATATCGCGGTGGCTATTCGATGCTAATGCAGTATGCCACAGAATTTTTTGTGCTGGTCAAGGGCAGTCAGGTCCGGAGTGAATCAAGAGCTTTATCTGTTCCTGGTTCTATTTTTTTTGAATGGGGCATGCTTATTTAAGATGGTGAGGAAAGCACTTTTAAAGAATAACCAGGCATCCTCTAATGACGGAATGAGGTCAATATCCTTCCAGATAACCAGGCCAGGTCGATTAGAAAGGCCTGATGGCTGAAGTGTTTTAGGGAGCGTTTGACAGTGATGAGGGGTGGTCGTTTGACCGCAGATCCATTACAGATGCGGGCAATGAGGCAGTGATCGCTGAGATCTTGGTTGAAGACAGCATAGGTCTATTTATAGGGCAAGTTGGTCAGGATGATATCTATGAGGGTGTCCGTGTTTACGGATTTGGCGTTGTACCTGGTAGGTTCCATGATATCTGTGAGATTGAGGGCATCACGCTTAGATTGTAGGACAGCCGGGGTGTTAAGCATGTCCCAGCTTAGGTCAGCTAATAGTACGAGCTCTGAAGATAGATTGGGGGCAGTCAATTCACATATGGTGTCCAGGGCACAGCTGGGGGCAGAACATGGTTTATAACAAGCGGCAACGGTGAGAGACTAGTTTTGGAAAGGTGGATTTTTAGAAGTAGAAGCTCATTGTTTGGGCACAGACCTTGATAGTATGACAGTACTCTGCAGGCTCTCTCTCTGCAGTAGATTGCAACTCTGCTCCCCTTGGCAGTTCTATCTTGTCGTAAAGTGTTATTGTTAGGGATGGAAATTTCAGGATTTTTGGTGGCCTTCCTAAGCCAGGATTCAGACAAGGCTATGACATCCGGGTTGGCAGAGTGTACTAAAGCAGTGAATAAAACAAACTTAGGGAGGAGGCTTCTGATGTTAACATGCATGAAACCAAGGCTTTTACGGTTACAGAAGTCAACAAATGAGAGTGCCTGGGGAATTGGAGTGACGCTTGACGCTGCAGGGCCTGGATTAACCTCTACATCACCAGAGGAACAAAGGAGGAGTAGGATAAGTGTACGGCTAAAGACTATAAGAACTGGTCGTCTAGTATGTTCGGAACAGAGAGTAAAAGGAGCAGGTTTCTGGGCATGGAAGAATAGATTCAAGGCACAATGTACAGACAAGGGTATGGTAGGATGTGAATAATGTTGAGATAAACCTAGGCATTGGGTGATGATGGGAGAGGTTTTGTCTCTAGAGACATCATTTAGACCAGCTGAGGTCACCTCATGTGTGGGAGGTGAAACAAAAGGGTTAGCTAAGGCATTTGAGCAGGGCTGGAGGCTCTACAGTGAAATAAAATAATAATCCCTACAAAGGCATATTGACATTAGGGAGAGGCATGCATAGCTGAGTGATCATAGGGACCAGTGGGTAGTTAGGCGAGCTGAAGACACGGCGATTCAGACAGCTAGAGTGCCGGGGCTAACAGGCTAACAGAAGGGCCTCGGGGGGACGTCACGACGGAAGAAGTCTGTTGTAGCCCCTTCGGACGGTTACGTCAGCAGACCAGTCGTGTTGGATCGGCAGGGCTCCGTGTAGGTAGTTCAAGGGTCCAGGCCAATTGACAAAATAGTTATTTTAGCTCAAGAAATTGGCTGATGGTCCTCTTCAGCTAACTGTCCGATATGATCTAGACTTCTAGCGGGCCGTGACTAACAGGCTAGCAGATGGGACTTTAGTAGGGGACGTCTCGACGGAGGAGCCTGTTGAAACCTCTCAGGCGGATTACTTCGGTAGACCAGTCATGATGGATCAGCAGGGCTCCGTGTCGGCAGTAAAAAGGGTCCAGGCCAATTGGCAGAATATGTACTGTAGCCCAAGGAGTGGCTGATGGACCTCTTCAGCTAGCCTCCCGGCTGATCTAGCACAAGGCTAGTTCCAGGCTCACTGGTGCTTGTTTCGGGACAGAGATGTTAGCCATGGGGTAGCTACTCAGACAGCAGCTAGCTAGATGGAATAATCCAGGTGAAAAGGTTCAGAGCTTGCGGTAGGAAACCGGAGATGTGGAGAAAAAGCAGTCCGGTATGATTCTAGGTTGATTCGCGCTGTGCAGACTGGCAGGACTTGACCTGGCTAAGGTTAGCTGATGACTGCTAGCAGTGGCTAACTGACTACTAGCTAGTAGCTAGTTAGCTGGCTAGCTGCTGTTGTGGGCTCCGGTTCTAAAGTATAGAAAGTAGCACATCCATACCACATTGGGTGAAGCAGGTTGCAGGAGAGTATGTTGAAACTGGGGTTAAAAATATAAAATATATATATACGAAATATACACAGAGGAAAAAATATATAAACACGAGACACGACAAGACGTCTGAACTGCTACGCCATCTTGGAAATGGACAGGTGTGTGCATTTCCAAATCATGTAGAATCAATTGAATTTACCACAGGTATCTAGTTGTAGAAACATGTCAAGGATGATAAATGGAAACAGGATGCACCTGAGCTCAATTTCGAGTCTCATAGCAAAGGGTCTGAATACTTAAGTAAATAAGGTATTTATATTTATAGTTTTTTTATTTTTAATACATTTGCAAAAATGTCTAAACCTATTTTTGCTTTATTATTGTGGTGTTCTGTGTGTAGATTGCTAAGGATTTTAATCCATTTAAGAATGAGGCTGTAAAGTAACAAAATGTGGAAAAAGTTGAGGGGTCTGAATACTTTCCGAAGGCACTGTATGTAGTAATGAAGTTACTTTACATGACAGAGAGAGAGGGACAGACATAGAGTGAGAGACCTTTACTCCATGGAAATAATTCTGAGCTCCAGTGTCTCAACTCTCAACTCTCTCAGTTCTACTTTAAACACTGAGCCTGAGCTGAAAATAAACACTTCATGTCTCTCAGTAACCGTCTGTGTTGTGTATTGTGGCCAAAATACACTACTTCACTACTTCAGCATCAGCTAGCTGACTGTCCATCAGAATAAACTTGATGTGAGGAGTGTGTTCTGAGAGCTTCAAACTTAACGACAAAATGTCCGGCTTGGCGCATGGCGCCAACAAAACGCCTGAAAATGGCACCAACAGACAGGGCAGCCGTGCGTCTAGCTCCGAGGCAACATTGCAGTGTTTTGTTTTTTATGTGTTATTTCTTACATTATTGTCCCAAAAATCTTGTGTTATTACATACAGCCGAGAAGAAAGCTAATGTTCAGTCTTTGGATAATAAAGTTGACGAGCTCAGGGCAACGATTTCCTTCCAGAGAGACATCAGGGATTGTAACATACTCTGTTTCACGGAAACATGGCTCTTTTGGGATATACCGTCTGAATCTGTACAGCCAGGTGGGTTCTCAGTTCATCGCACAAGCATGAATAAATATCTCTCTGGTAAGAAGAAAGGCGAGGGTGTGTGTTTCATGATTAACTACTCATGGTGTGATTGTGATAACACACAGGAACTCAAGTCCTTTTGTTCACCCGACCTAGAATACCTCACAATCAAACGTATTATCTCCCAAGAGAATTCTCTCCCGTTATAGTCACAGCCGTGTATATTGCCCCTCAAGCCGTTACCATGACAGCCCTCAAAGAACTTCAATGGACTTTATGCAAACTGGAAACCACATATCCTGTGGTCGCATTTATTGTAGCTGGTCATTTACACAAAGCAAGTTTGTATAAAATGCTACAGAAGTTCTAACACATTGACTGTAGTACTCGCGCTGCTAAAACACTCGACCACTGCTACTCCAACTTTCAGGATGCCTTCAAGGTCCTCCCCTGCACTCCCTTCTGCAAATCTGATCACAACTCCATTTTGCTCCTCCCTTCCTATAGGCAGAAACTCAAACAAGGACGGTTCAATGCTGGTCTGACCAATCAGAATCCACACTTCACCGGGGGCAAGCCCTCCAGACTCCTACTGAACCCGATGTCACAGGAACGCCAAAAAGAACATCAAGGACAACAACCACCCGAGCCACTGCCTGTTCACCCCGCTATCATCCAGAAGGTCAGTACAGGTGCATCAAAGCTGGGACCGAGAGACTGAAAAACAGCTTTTATCTCAAGGCCATCAGACTGTTAAATAGCCATCAGTAGTACCCAGTAGCGTGCCGTGGTTCTGGGGCCTGGGCCTTCAGTGAAGTCCTACACAGTCCCACCCGAATTAATCCACCTCTTATTACCATCATTATGATGCCATGGCTCTAGACACTATACATTTAGACAAAAACGCAGTATAACCAGGCATTGCGTCACCTTGAAATTGACATTTTTGTTCAGAGAATTGCAGGGGAAGAGTACAATACCTTTTCATTGTGCAGCTTCGTTGCCCTGCGCGCTTGTTCGTTGAGCTGTAGATCCACTCGGGTGTCCCCAAAAGTTTTCAAAAGCACCATTGTTTGTAAGTGCCCAGCCGTACTTTGGTGTCTCGTTGCTGCCTTGGTTAGACAACTCAGGTTTGCAAAGCCAGAGTGGCTCCAAACACCAAATCGATCACTTGCAAATAATAGGCATTCCCAGCAGTACAGTTTGCAGTGCTTCTCGGAGCCTGTCTTTATAGCGTCGGCTTTGTAGCATCGGCGTCTACCACTCCTGACAATGTCTAACTTTTCTTGAAAAGTTTGTCTTGAGAATGGCGTTATAATTATATCATCGACCAAATCGATATCTTCTCCTTCCACCATTGTGGGTTGAAAAAACAGCTTAGTAGTACGCGAATTAATTCGTTGATCAATCGTTGATCAATTTCAGTTTCCTCGTTTCCTAGTTGGTAATCCAATCAAAAGACGTGCAGGCACTACGCCTGCTAGCTGGCTCCTGTGCAACACTGGAGCCAGCCAGCAGGCGTACAATAGCCAACTCTAAAGCTGATTGGTTGACACTAAATTTTAATTGCCATTCACTTTCAGCTACAAGCGCCCGCACTGTTGATTCTGAAGGCCTGAGGGCAGATTTTAGACCCCTAGCAACACATGATGGCTGAATATGATTGGATAAAATATCTAGCATAAAGACCAGCCCTCCAAATCTCAACCTGGGGCTGGAAGCAGTGCAACCAAGAGGAACGCTATGAAATGAAGAGTGTAACTCTTACTCTGGGAAATAATTTAATACATATTTGTGGGAAAATATATTTAAAAAATATATATTCTGATGATGTTTAGGCCAGCAGAGAAGGCCTTGCTGGCCCTGACGGCCCACCACTGGTAGTACCTTAGACACTGCTGCCTACGTACATAGACTTGAAATCACTGGCAACTTTAATAATGGAACACTAGTCACTTTAAAATGTTTTACATATTTTGCATTACTCATCTCATATGTACAGTATATCACAAAAGTGAGTACACTCCTCACAGTTTTGTAAATATTTGAGTATATATTTTCATGTGACAACACTGAAGAAATGACACTTTGCTACAATGTAAAGTAGTGAGTGTACAGCTTGTATAACACTGTAAATTTGCTGTCCCCTCATAATAACTCAAAACACAGGCATTCATGTCTAAACCGCTGGCAAAAAAAGTGAGTACACCCCAAATGTCCAAATTGGGCCCAATTAGCCATTTTCCCTCCCCTGTGTCATGTGACTCGTTAGTGTTACAAGGTCTCAGGTGTGAATGGGGAGCAGGTGTGTTAAATTTGGTGTCATCGCTCTCACACTCCCTCATACTGACTGGTCATTGGAAGTTCAACATTGCACCTTATGGCAAAGAACTCTCTGAGGATCTGAAAAAAAGAATTGTTGCTCTACATAAAGATGGCCTGGGCTATAAGTAGATTGCCAAGACCCTGAAACTGAGCTGCAGCACGGTGGCCAAGACCATACAGCGGTTTAACTGGACAGGTTCCACTCAGAACAAGCCTCGCCATGGTCGACCAAAGAAGTTGAGTGCACGTGCTCAGCGTCATATCCAGAGGTTGTCTTTGGGAAATAGATGTATGAGTGCTACCAGCATTGCTGCAGAGGTTGAAGGGGTGGGGGGTCAGCCTGTCAGTGCTCAGACCATACGCCGTACACTGCATCAAATTGGTCTGCATGGCTGTCGTCCCAGAAGGAAGCCTCTTCTAAAGATGATACACATGAAAGCCCGCAAACAGTTTGCTGAAGACAAGCAGACTAAGTACATGGATTACTGGAACCATGTCCTGTGGTCTGATGAGACCAAGATAAACATATTTGGTTCAGATGGTGTCAAGCGTGTGTGGCGGCAACCAGGTGAGGAGTACAAAGACAAGTGTGTCTTGCCTACAGTCAAGCATGGTGGTGGGAGTTTCATGGTCTGGGGCTGCATGGGTGCTGCCGGCACTGGGGAGCTACAGTTCATTGAAGGAACCATGAATGCCAACATGTACTGTGACATACTGAAGCAGAGCATGTTCCCCCTCCCTTCGGAGACTGGGCCGCAGGGCAGTATTCCAACATGATAACAACCCCAAACACACCTCCAAGACGACCACTGCCTTGCTAAAGAAGTTGAGGGTAATGGTGAAGGACTGGCCAAGCATGTCTCCAGACCTAAACCCTATTGAGCATCTGTAGGGCATCCTCAAACGGAAGGTGGAGGAGTGCAAGGTCTCTAACATCCACCAGCTCTGTGATGTCATCATGGAGGAGGGGAAGAGGACTCCAGTGGCAACCTGTGAAGCTCTGGTGAACTCCATGCCCAAGAGTGTTAAGGCAGTGCTGGAAAATGATGGTGGCCACACAAAATATTGACACTTTGGGCCCAATTTGGACATTTTCACTTAGTGTACTCACTTTTGTTGCCAGCAGTTTAGACTTTAATGGCTGTGTTGTTGAGTTATTTTGAGGGGACAGCAAATTTACACTGTCAAACAAGCTGTACACTCACTACTTTACATTGTAGCAAAGTGTCATTTCTTCAGTGTTGTCACATGAAAAGATATACTCAAATATTTACAAAAATTTGAGGGGTGTACTCACTTTTGTGATATACTGTATATACTGTATTCTATTATATTCTACTGTGTCTTAGTCTTTGCTGCTCCAACATTGCTCGTCCAAATATTTATATATTCTAAATTCCATTCCTTTACTTTAGATGTGTGTATTGTTGGATATCACTTGTTAGATATTATTGCACTGCTGGATCTGGAAACACAAACATTTCACTACACCCACAATAACATCTGCTAAACACGTGTATGTGACCAATAACATTTTGATTTGATGCATATACAACATCTAAGCTAATTATCTTCCATTGAATCAAGTGATATTGTCTTAGATTGATTCAGCTGGAGGGTTCTAACTTCTAACACCTAAACAAATAAATATATTCTTCCAAGGCTCAGAGGGAGATTAAAGTGCTGTATCTGGAAAGCATTAGGTGTGTGGTTCCCTGTCCTCTCCCTCCACATTCCCCTGGTGTAACTGATGAACAGGATCAAATGGGAACGCAGCTCCTTCATTTGATGTGCAGGATTCCTTTCAGTCCATTGTGCTTATGGAGCCCCACTGTTGGGCTTTGTTCCATTTAGTGACTGAAACCAGGCCTCAATCATTCACTCAGTCACTGCATCTCCCCTTTGTCTTCAGTCCATTCCTCTCCTCCCCTTCCATATGGTACCAACAGTGGTGGGCCGTCAGGGCCAGCAAGGCCTTCTCTGCTGGCCTAAACATCATCAGAATATATTTTTTTTTACATATATTTTCCCACAAATATGTATTAAATTCTTCCCCAGAGTAAGAGTTACACTCTTCATTTCATAGCGTTCCTCTTGGGTGCACTGCTTCCAGCCCCAGGTTGAAGGGCTGGTCTTTGGAGGGCTGGTCTTTATGTTAGATATTTTATCCAATCATATTCAGCCATCATGTGTTGCCAGGGGTCTAAAATCTACCCTCAGGCCTTCAGAATCAACAGTGCGAGCGCTTGTAGCTTAAAGTGAATGGAAATTAAAATTTAGTGACAACCAATCAGCTTTAGAGTTGGCTATTGTACGCCTGCTGGCTGGCTCCAGTGTTACACAGGAGCCAGCTAGCAGGCGTAGTGCCTGCACGTCTTTTGATTGGATTACCAATATTGAGAGGCAGGTCCTATATGGGCAGGTCTCAGAACTAGGAAACTGAAATTGATAAACAAATTAATTTGCGTACTACTAAGCTGTTTTTTCAACCCACAATGGCGGAAGGAGAAGATATCGATTTGGTCGAGGATATAATTATAACGCCATTCTCAAGACAAACTCCAAAAAGTTAGACATTGTCAGGAGAGGTAGACGCCGACGCTACAAAGCCGACGCTACAAAGACAGGCTCCGAGAAGCACTGCAAACTGTACTGCTGGGAATGCCTATTATTTGCAAGTGATCGATTTGGTGTTTGGAGCCACACTGGCTTTGCAAACCTGAGTTGTCTAACCAAGGCAGCAACGAGACACCAAAGTACAGCTGGGCACTTACAAACAATGGTGCTTTTGAAAACTTTTGGGGACACCCGAGTGGATCTACAGCTCAACGAACAAGCACGCAGGGCAACGAAGCTTCACAATGAAAAGGTTTTGTACTCTTCCCCTGCAATTCTCAGAATAAAAATTTCAATTTCAAGGTGACGCAACGCCTGGTTATACTGCATTTCTGTCTAAATGTATAGTGTCTAGAGCCATGGCATCATAATGATGGTAATAAGAGGTGGATTAATTCGGGTGGGACTGTGTAGGACTTCACTGAAGGCCCAGGCCCCAGAACCACGGCACGCTACTGGGTACCAACCTGTTTTTTTCTAACAGTTGTGATTTGTAGTGAGTTATTGGATGGGTGCCTGTGAACAGCCTGGCCTCAGAGCCATACAAAATATACTTGACCTATTTCTGACGTATGATACTGTACCTACGAATGGTGTAGTCACTTGAGACAGAAACAAAAATAAGGAGGTTGGTTTCAAGAGGATGGGTGGGCGTAATCTGTGACAGTAGAGCAATCCAAAGGTTGCATGTTCGAGTTGCAATTGGCTCAACTGTAGCATTTTATCTAACCCTTCCCCGAACCCTTATTCTAAATGTAACCCAATTCAACTAACCTGTTGCGTAAATTCACCTAACTTTTGTTGTGTATCGTATCGTTACGTGTCTATGTGTCCATTAGTAATTATCCTTTGTAGCTAAAGAGCAACAAGCAACCTGGTCTCAGATAAAGACATGCATTACTATACATCCTCCAAGAGGTATGATAAATTACATCATCCAATTCGTATGATATTCTACGACCGGGTCAGACGTATGATACTATACGTCCTCTAATTTGTATGATTTTGTATGACCGCTATTCCCTTCATAAGGTAACCTAACGTAAACTATTATATTTGTCACAGATTTACATACATAATAATACGAATTGCCCTGAGGTCACATTGCTGTGAAACCTGGGGTTAAGCACTCTAGATACTAGGGTATTAAAGAGTGGTATGTTTGTTATTCCCAATCCACCATCAGAACAATGCAGCTTGAAAGATGAAATAGTTTCTAATGAGGTGGAATCATCTTAATCTGTGATCATTCTTTGAAATAGTTCAATTTCCAAAACGTTTGAAGTGAATACGTACAGTAATGTAATGGTGTGGAAACATAGTTTGGTTGACGAAGAGAGAGGTTGTAGATATGAACTATTTCTCTCTCTCTCTCTCAGTATCAGAGGACATTTCTGAGATGCAACCAAATTCCATTCCAAGACGCCTGTCACACAACATAAGAGAGCGCTTGCTTATTTGATACTTACACACGCCTTGCAAATAACACTTCGGTTTAGATTGCATTATTGTGCAATGCAAGAACGCAATAATAACAAGGCTGGAGGAGCATCATTCCCCATCTTCTGCATTTGGCTTGGTATTTGTAACCATGTTTATTCCACCCACTGCTTTATGAGGATTTATAAAGGACAACCTTGAACCTCCAAATGTTTGGCTAGTTCTTATTGGCGGGGAGCTGTGCTCTTAGACTCATCAAAATGGGATTGAGAATAAAGAATGTCCTGGGTTTGAAAACGTTCACAGGCCGGGGGATATTGACCTCCCTTAACGCTTGGAAAAGTATCTACATTACCAGAGAAGAAGAAAAGAATGGAAGGCTGTCCATCAGTGGAACAAGCATGGAATGCATACAGTATTTTGGCATTGTTAAGGACATGTTGATCATCCGTTGCCCCGTAGTTAATATGACACAGAGGGAATCTGTCCTTGGGAGTTTGTTTACGTCCAGCGCGAGCAGCCAAGATCTGAGAGTGGCTGAGATCCATCTATGAGATGAGCTATGTGTTTATAAACACATGCAATACAGTACATATCCACCTTCTTATGGTTATGTATATAAAACTGGACAGATGGCTTTAGGTTTGAGAAACTTGTCAGCTCCACCAAACTTGGCTAAAATACGAGGAAATTTGTCAAATGGGATGACACCGAACACATCCTCTCCTGTGGAGTACCTTTCACCAAAACTTCCCATCCTCATAGATCATCCCGCTTGTTGTTTCTCCTTTTCCAATCTATGACAACACTGCTTAGATAGAGTAAACAATCATCCAAGTGCTATCAAACAAGTACAATATATCCCAAAAATTCATTTTAAATTCACTGTAATTAGAGAATAATTTAATATTTTGGTATCGAAGTTGTACATTTATCAGTGACAATGTGCAGTCTGATTCCTGGTCAAACATACACATTAGAGAGCATAGATACTTTCATTAACCTTTGAAACAACTACCAGGGCAGACTTTCCTTCTGTCTTTTTTGGTCATTATTGTTAGTGTATGAGTCAGTATTTTCCTCAAATTCCTACAGATTGTCTGAGGGGGTGGCCAGTCAGGGATGGATTGATGGAGACAGGAAACAGGAAAGACCAGCTTAGCTGTCCCAAACATTAGGCCAGAAAAGACTGTCCGGCCGGAGGTCGCCTCTCAGGAACAATACTGGCAGGAGCTTCTCCTCTCTATAATTCTCTCTCTCTGTATGTCTTTCTCTCTCTGACTCTTTCCTGTACCAGCTCGCCCTCTCTTTCAATCTCTCTCTCTCTGACTATCTCTTGTACAAGCTCTCTCTCTCTCTCTCTTTGCTTGCACCCCCCTCTTTCTGTTTTTTCTTTCACGCTCATACACTCTGACGCTACCCCTCCACTCTCTCCTCCTCTCCCATTCTCTCTCTCTCAGAGCAGCGGGTGAAGTGTTTTAGTGGTGTCCATAGCAACTCCATGAAAAGAGCAAGACAAGCGGGCACTGAGATTAACAGGCCAACCGTGGGACTGCCACCTTGGCCTCTCTGCCACTGTGAGAAAAGAGACAAGGCTTCCCTTTCCATCAACAACTTGGCATCAACTTCATGAAAGAAGATAGCTGTGATACAATTGCCTGAGCGGTCATGTCTGGATTAAGTATGTCTGGGTTTTTGAGTGGCGTAGCAGTCTAAGGCACTGCATCTCAGTGCAAGAGGCGTCACTACAGTCCCTGGTTTGAATCCAGGCTGTATCACATCCGGCTGTGAATAGGAGTCCCATAGGGCGGCGCACAATTGGCCCAGCGTCATCCAGGTTTGGCCAGAGTCGGCCGTCATTGTAATTAATTATTTGTTCTTAACTGACTTGCCTAGGTAAATAAAGAAATAAAAGTACAGCAGGGAGTGTCTTTGATCTTAAAGACAGAAGAAAGAGAAAGAATGATATGTAATGCCTTTGTCATTTAGCCCCTGTTGACACTGTTGACACAATTGGACAAGTTCCGATTTCGTGTATTTGAAGTGTAAGGGCTCGATTCAGTCAGTAGGGCAATTTACAGTTGAAGGTCATTTCTGATTGAGCCGACATTTGCAGCGTTTGCTATGAATGCAGTCTCCGCGAATACGGAAACATTGTCTTTACATTTCAATCCCTCTGTCCTGTGGATCTTCGGCACTAGGTATTGAATCTAGGCCTTAGTCTAATTTAGCCTTGCTTTTTATTCATGAGATTTCCAAGCTGCACACCACTGATAAGAATGAGCATAGTCTTTTTACGTGGAATGTAATGCAGCTTCCATAAGATTTTGCAAGCTTCATTATTCGTTCTTGGTATAACTACTACGTTATTTACTCTCTTCCTGCTTTTGCAGCAACTGAAACACTGACCACGATATGACGTTAATGAAAAGAAAAGAATAACTCTTGGACGTACATCCATAACACAAAAATCCCCAACACTTCTCATCCAGAGTGGTATTCTTCGAAATGACATGAGTGGTGTAATTATAGACGAGTTAATATGACGTAATGGCCGAGCCCTCCGCAGATGTGTTTCCTAAAGACAGCCTGAGTAAAACCGAGTCAGTATATTATGTTGTTAGAAAGCATGAAGTCATTACCAGCCAATGGCAAAATGAGAATCGCAGCCCTGGGAGGCTGAAAATGTGAACATTGAGCAAGAGGAAGAGGGAGAGTTTGCTGAAACAATGAGCCGTTATTGTGAGAATGCACAAATCATGGCATGCCAGTAGAGAGGATGCTGCAATACCCTGCAGGGTAATTATGAGGTGGCTGGATTAATAGAACCAGAAACAGAGCATGAAGGCAGGGATCCAGACATGCTGCTAGGGCTCAGAGGAGCTCTGCTGATTGATGTCCTTGAGGTGCTTTCACTTACCGCTCCAAACTCCTGGCATGGGACCCTGTACTGAGCCCTGAGGAGCACCCAGCCAGGCTCCACCTGTTACTGCAGGTGTTCCACACACTGGTTCAAATTTCCCTGGATCTACTTCTTTAATATGTCGACATTTCCTGGTGCCACACTGTTCATATCTGCTACGAATCAACATCCTGCCCAGGAAGGGCATCGCGGAGAGACATGTAACTTATACCATTACCCCCTCGAACTCCATCCCCCCAGTGCTGCTTGTGTAGCCTTGCTGCTTACAATGGTAAAGACATTCCGCTATGCTACTATTTAAAGTCAAATGAGTCAAATGAATACTTGGTCCATGGCTTTCTTTCCCAGAAGGGGACAGAATGTATTTTTGTGTTGGCCGACATTATTTTACCATTTAACTTATTCACCTAAATTAAAAAAACAGGGCGGGTCTATTTTTTGCTCTGTACCAGGGGTGGGCAATTCCAGACCTCAAGGGCCTGATTGCTGTCAGTTTTTCCCCAGCCCCAGCTAACATACCTGACTCCAATAATCACCTAATCATGATCTTCAGTTTAGAATGCAATTTGATTAATCAGCTGTGTTTGCTAGGGATGGAGAAAAGGTGTGACACGAATCAGGCCCTCGAGAACTGGAGTTGCCCACCCCTGCTCTATACACAAGAATTTAGATGAATTCAGAATACATTTATCTGTTCTTTTATGGACCACATGAAAAGCCCCCACTTCCACTGTGCTAAGTCAGGTATCTCTGAACACCTCCCTCTGCAACTGGATCCTGGACTTCCTGACGGACCATCCCCAGGTGTTGAGGGTAGGCAACAACACATCCGCCACGCTAGTCTTTAACACGGGGGCCCCTCAGGGGTGCGTGCTTAGTCCCCACCTGTACTCTCTACTCATCTGGCCACACACAACTCCAACACCATCATTAAGTTTGCTGTCGACACAATTGTGGTAGGCCTGATCACCGACGGAGATGAGACAGCCTATAGGAAGACGGTCAGAGACGTGGCAGTGTGGTGCCAGAACAACAAACGCTCCATTAATGTCAGCAAGACAAAGGAGCTGATCGTGGATTACAGGAAATGGAGGGCCGTGCACGTCCCCATTCACATCGACTGGGCTGTATTGGAGCGGCTTGAGAGATTTAAGTTCCTCTGTTTCCACTTCACTAAGGATCTACCATGGTCCTCACACACCAACACAGTTGCGATGTGTGTGTGTGTCTTTGGTTTTACTATCCTTGTCGAGACCAGAAGTCCTCACAAGGATAGTAAATTAAGGAAAATCTGGACAAGTGCTGACATTTCACCTGTCCCCACAAGGAAAAAGGCTATTTTAAGCTTAGGGTTTAGGTTCTGGGTTAGAATTAGAATTAGGGGTTGGATTTAGGGTTAGGATTAAGGTTTTGGTTTTAAGGTTAACGGTAGGGTAGGGTTAGGGTTAAGGTTAGGGTTAGATGAAGGGTTAGGGAAAATAGGATTTTGAATGGAAATTAAGTGTTTGGTCACAACAAGGATTGTAAAACAAGCGTGTGTGTTTGTGTGTGTGTAAACTGTTTCTTCGTGTTGCTTGTTAAACGTGTGTATAACCAACATTCACACCCTATCTACACCCCCTTCCATGCCCACTTGAACCAAAGTTGATTGAAGTTCCCTGATTCAACATAACCATCTGTGGGCCAAAAAGGAATCCATCCATGTCTAATGCCTGACTTGTCCTTGGTCATCTGAATGTTTTGCTCTAACGAACAGTTTAAAGTTACTGCGGTGTTTTCATCATGAACACTGACACAGCAGCAGATCTTAGAGGCTGATGTCAGAGAGAAGAAGCCTGCGAATGTGGGCACGATTTGTTTTCTAGTCAGCTCCATGGTTTCAGAGGAGAGAGGCAAATCAACGAAGTTGCTCCTGCTCTCTGCCGATTGGCTATTGCCCCATATCCATTGTACCACAAGACCATTTGGACATTGATTCAGTCAGAGGCCTTTCCTACAAAGTCTTAGGCTGTGTCCCAAATGGCACCCTATTCCCTACATAATCCCAGCAAACTATTCTAGGGAGAGAGAATATTTTTGTAATGTTACCAGTAATGTTCCCCAGATGTTTGAGTGTCCAGTTTTCCGTTTGTTACGGGAACATTCTATTTATGTTAGCAAAAACCTCCAAAGAACCTATTTAGCATGTTTGGTATTGGAATCATGTTCTCAGAATATACAATATCAATGTTGCAGACACTTTTCAGGGGACGTTGCAAGAACATGTATTTGAACATTTAGTTTTCTGAGGGTTAGGAGAATATTCCATCACCGTTGCACCAAACATACACAGTACATGATTGCCATGTTCTCAGAATATAAGATATTTTTGTTCTAGACATGTATCATGGGATGTGTCCAGTTTACTGAGGGTTAGGAGATTCGCCATGAACGTCACACCAAATATACACAGAACATGGTTGCCATGTTCTCGGGAATATAAGACATTCATGTTCTACACACATGTGAATGTTGTAACGTTACACCAAATATATTTTAAAATAAAGGTGCAAAATAAAGGTGCAAGTTGGAACCAAACAAGGTTCTCGATTGCAATGTCAAAGGCACGGGTGTCAAACTCATTCCCATGGAGGGCTTAGCGTCTGCAGGTTTTTGGTTTTTCCTTTCAATTAAGCCCTAGACAACCAGGTGTGGGGAGTTCCTACCTAATTAGTGACCTTAATTCATCAATCAAGTACAAGGGAGGAGCAAAAACCCGCAGACACTCAGCCCTCCCATGGAATGAGTTTGACACCAGTGTCATATGGGAACCATTTTAGTGCCTCTGAAGAACCCTAAATGGGTTCTTTGAAGACTTGTGAAGAACAGGAAGGTCAGCACACTGTTTATGCTCCCAATTCACTGCTTTATTTGTCAAGTCAAGGTTTGGCTGATGCCAGGAGAACGCTGCTTGCAGAATGCAAACTCAAATTTGGTGGAGGAGAAATAATGGTCTGGGCTGTTTTTCATGGTTCAGGCTAGGCCTCTTAGTTCCAGTGAATGGAAATCTTAACGCTACAGCATAGACGATTCTGTGCTTCCAACTTTATGGCAACAGTTCGGGGAAGGCCCTTTCCTGTTTCTGCATGACAATACCCCTGTTCACAAAGCGAGGTCCATACAGGGTTTGTCGAGATGGGTGTGGAATAACTTGATTGGCCTGCACAGAGACCTGACCTCAACCCAATCAAACACCTTTGGGGTCACTCACTAATGCACTTGTGGCTGAATGGAATTAAGTCCCCACAGCAATGCTCCAACATCTCGTGGAAAGCCTTCCCAGCAGCAAAGGGGGGACCAAATCCATATTAATGCCCATGATTCTGGAATGAGATGTTCGACGAGCAGACGTCCACATACTTTTGGCCAAATTGTACATACAATTTGGTCCAAGTTAAGACCTAGGCAACAGTAAAACAATATAATGCTTCAGAAACTGTTGGAATACCAACGCATATAACCATTATGCACAGAACACGTATATAATTATAGTTTCAAAAACAACTAACATTTATTTACAGAAAGTCTAATATATACAAACTGACCCAGTGGATACTAGGATTGCAGAACAAATCTACATATTCATGTAACAAATGCTCTGATATTAAACCTTTGGTTTAGACCTTTAGGAGACATAGCAGACAAACTGTGAATCCAATACAATTCTCGTCTCAGTATAGATTCTTTCTTTTTTTACCCCTTTTTCTCCCCAATTTCGTGGTATCCAACTGTTTTTAGTAGCTACTATCTTGTCTCATCGCTACAACTCCCGTACGGGCTTGGGAGAGACGAAGGTTGAAAGTCATGCCACCTCCGATACACAACCCAATCAAGCCGCACTGCTTCGTAACACAGCGCATCCAACCCGGAAGCCAGCCGCACCAATGTGTCGGAGGAAACACTGTGCACCTGGCAACCTTGGGCGATGAGAAAAGGACATCCCTACTGGCCTAGCCGGACGACGCTAGGCCAATTGTGCGTCGCCCCACGGACTTCCCGGGCGTGGCCGGTTACGACAGAGCCTGGGCGAGAACCCAGATTTTCTGATGGCACAGCTGGCGCTGTAGTACAGCGCCCTTAACCACTGCGCCACCCGGGAGGCCCTAGTATAGATTCTTTGAAGAACCATACAAAAATCCAAAACCAGAAACGTTTCCGCACTCCAGGAACTGAAATGAATAGCCCTGCTGTAGGGTTTTAAGAAGGCCTCTGATAACTCAGTATATTTGTCCATCCTGGTTCATTCTAAATGCTTAACTAGTACTTTCCCAGTAGGACGTTGTGATGTATTGATGAGATAACATCGCTTCGTTTCACAGTAAGGGTGCAATGATATCTTTATTTGTAATTTGGCAAGTCATTCCAAATGTGATCTCAAAAGAAAAATAAACAGTTACCAGAGGATGACATAAGAAGTGTGCAGGCGTTGGATCTGATTCCATTCTTACATTACATTGTGATTGTCATCATTGCTCATTGTCTCATCATGCTCTTGTGCTATTGACTACTACTCCCCTCCCAACTCACTTCTGGATCACGATCGCCATCTAGTGGAGAGTGTGTGCTGTTACAAATGTCACCTGACTCACCAGCATCTCTAAGAAGCATCGTCTTGTTATCTATGGTTGTGGTTCAGCTGTAAAACATACCAACAAGGATATCATGTCACCATGCACTGATTTTCTCTCTAGAATCACTTGGCGATTAGAGACATTGTGGAGTTTTCGCTTGGCCATGAATTCACCCTGGGCACAGGTGTGTTGGTGGAAACAGGATCCAAGATTTATATGCAGGCCTACAAGTTGAACTGTTCCCTTTCAAACATTCCAGATGAATAGTGGACGTGAATAACCATATGGAGATACTGTGTGCTTTGAAGTTGCGAGAAGAAGAAAAAATATGTACAGCATTTGCCAAGGCAGCAGGTACTCTTCCAGGGGTCCAAACACATTAAGGCACTTACATTACATATATAAAAC